>NW_026646566.1:0-178340 GCF_949987535.1 Balaenoptera acutorostrata
TAAACCCCAATATAAAAATAAATTACTTTTCAAAACCCGTGAAACAAAGACAGTGAAAGAGAGAGAAATTCTTACAAAATTCGTTCAGGGGCTGTGATGCAAACTGGATTGACCATATCTAGACCCACAGCTGATTGAGACATAAGGGTGGACACTCTTGGGGCTGAGAGGTTCGGTGAGGTTGGGTGAGCCAACGCAGACCCTTTCAAGTAATACTGCATGGTACCCATCCCATGGGTCCCAAATCTCCAGGTTCAAGGGCATCTTCCTACGTCGAAAACATGCATGAGACACCCAGAAGATGGTACAGCCGTGTGATCGGGGAAAGGGTTCTAAAACGCACCACTTTCTCATCTCCTTTGCTCGGGTTCGCCATTCCAGGCGATTTACTAGCCATCTCCCTCCTTGGAGAATCAGCACCTTTAACCTCCTGTTCCGTACAGGTTGCAATTTGTCCTGAGGATGAACGGGAAGAGGGGGAACCATGAGAGACTAGCTCTAGGTGTTGGGACAGGCACAGGTCACTCTATTTTCCCATCAGGAAGAAGAATTAAGCACAAGCTCAGCCTGCCCCCCAGAACCAGAAGAGGGGCCTGAAGCAATCCTGCGCTTTTGCGGCCAGCTCCCAAAAAAGCGAGTTGAAAAATGGAGCGCAGGGGCACTGCAATCACAAACCTGCAGAGTTTTTAAATGATACCTCTCGTCCACAAATATACTAAGGGAAGGCAACGAAGAGGCTTTGAAAGCAAGGCAGAATTGCAGGAAAAGATTTCAGGTGGTAGATTCGAATCGCCTTGAAAGCACATGAAAAGCGGCAAAACGTGGACAATGATGCCCTTGGCCAAAAAAGGGCGTATGCGTTTTTCCTGAATATATTCAGGAAAAAACGCCATACGCCCTTTTTGGCCAAACCAAGCAACCTGGAAAGGCCAATCAGTGCTCCAAAGAAGTCTCGCTTCCCAGCGGGCAAAAGGGCCATGCGGAAAAAAGTGTCCAAACCAGAAATGCAGGACGGCCATGGAGAAATGGGGAGCCTTGCTACGCTGATGGGTGGGATGTAAATTGCCAACAGCCCTCTGGAGAAGTGTACGGTGTGTTCTGAAACATCTAAAAAACACAGCTTGGAGAGCATAGGGCACTTCCACTCTTGGGCGTATAAATTGGGAAAACTAAAAATCAGCAAGACACAGGCACCCCAAAGTTTAGGGCTGCTCTGTTGACAAGAACCCCCACTTCATTACACCTTAAATATCCTAGGAAAACGAAAAATGGATAAAGAGTTGTGGTCCTCATGTACAATGGAATATCACTCAGCCATGAAATCACGTCATAAGGCTAGTACAGCACGATGAGTGGATTTAGGTACGACGATTCTAAGTGAAATAAGTCACACAGAAAAAGACACTTATCATAAGATATCACTTCTAGAGGGAATGTAAAAACCGCTACACTTGAACTGAATTACAAAACAGAACAGAGTCACACGTTTAGAAAACACACTATGGCTGCTGAACGGGAAAGGTGAGGTGGGGGTGATGCATAAAACAAGGTTTCAAATTAGTTCAGATACCGTTCCATAAACCCAATATGTTAAGAGACAAGACCTATTCCTTTTTCAGTGAACTGGACTCAACACCCCCTATTCACCGCACAAGAATATATCTGACTAGTAAGAATCTTCAAACCTATCTATTGATATCTCTCTGTAAGTGAGTCAAGGGGGTGTAAAGTGGCTTTAAACACAGCCGTGAAAAGCAGCTAAACCCCATTATAAAAATAAATTACTTTTTCAAAACCCGTGAAACAAAGACAGTGAAAGAGAGAGAAATTCTTACAAAATTCTTTCAGGGGCTGTGATGCAACCTGGATTGACCATATCTAGACCCACAGCTGATTGAGACATAAGGGTGGACACTCTTGGGGCTGAGAGGTTCGGTGTGGTTGGATGAGCCAACGCAGACCCTTTCAAGTAATACTGGCATGGGACCCATGGCCATGGGTCCCAAATCTGCAGGTTCAAGGGCATCTTCCTACGTCGAAAACAGGCATGAGAAACCCAGAAGATGGTACACCGTGTGATCGGGAAAGGTTTCTAAAACGCACCTCATTTCTCATCTCCTTGGCTCGGGTTCGCCATTCCAGCCGATTTACTAGCCATCTCCCTCCTTGGAGAATCAGCACCTTTAACCTCCTGTTCCGTACAGGTTGCAATTTGTCCTGAGGATGAACGGGAAGAGGGGGAACCAATGAGAGACTAGCTCTAGGTGTTGGGACAGGCACAGGTCACTCTATTTTCCCATCAGGAAGAAGAATTAAGCACAAGCTCAGCCTGCCCCCCAGAACCAGAAGAGGGCCTGAAGCAATCCTGCGCTTTTGCGGCCAGCTCCCGATAAAGCGAGTTGAAAAATGGAGCTCAGGGGCACTGCAATTCACAAACCTGCAGAGTTTTAAATGATACCTCTCGTCCACAAATATATTAAGGGAAGGCAACGAAGAGGCTTTGAAAGCAAGGCAGAATTGCAGGAAACAGATTTCAGGAGGTAGATTCGAATCGCCTTGAAAGCACATGAAAAGCGGCCAAACGTGGACAATGATGCCCTTGGCCAAAAAGGGCGTATGCGTTTTTTCCTGAATATATTCAGGAAAAAACGCATACGCCCTTTTTGGCCAACCAAGCAACCTGGAAAAGCCAATCAGCGCTCCAAAGAAGTCTCGCTTCCCAGCGGGCAAAAGGGCCATGCGGAAAAAAGTGTCCAAACCAGAAGTGCAGGACCGGCCATGGAGAAATGGGAGCCTTGCTACGCTGATGGGTGGGATGTAAATTGCCAACAGCCACTCTGGAGAAGTGTACGGTGTGTTCTGAAACATCTAAAAAACACAGCTTGGAGAGCATAGGGCACTTCCACTCATGGGCGTATAAGTTGGGAAAACTAAAAATCAGCAAGACACAGGCACCCCAAAGTTTAGGGCTGCTCTGTTGACAAGAACCCCCACTTCATTACACCTTAAATATCCTAGGAAAGAGAAAAATGGATAAAGAAGTTGTGGTCCTCATGTACAATGGAATATCACTCAGCCATGAAATCAACGTCATAAGGCTAGTAGCAGCACGATGAGTGGATTTAGGTACGACGATTCTAAGTGAAATAAGTCACACAGAAAAAGACACTTATCATAAGATATCACTTCTAGAGGGAATGTAAAAACCGCTACACTTGAACTGAATTACAAAACAGAACAGAGTCACACGTTTAGAAAACACACTATGGCTGCTGAACGGGAAAGGTGAGGTGGGGTGATGCATAAAACAAGGGTTTCAAATTAGCTCAGATACCGTTCCATAAACCCAATATGTAAGAGACAAGACCTATTCCTTTTTCAGTGAACTGGACTCAACACCCCCTATTCACCGCACAAGATTATATCTGACTAGTAAGAATCTTCAAACCTATCTATTGATATCTCTCTGTAAGTGAGTCAAGGGGGTGTAAAGCGGCATAAACACAGCCGTGAAAAGCAGCTAAACCCCATTATAAAAATAAATTACTTTTCAAAACCCGTGAAACAAAGACAGTAAAAGAGAGAGAAATTCTTACAAAATTCGTTCAGGGGCTGTGATGCAACCTGGATTGACCATATCTAGACCCACAGCTGATTGAGAAATAAGGGTGGACACTCTTGGGGCTGAGACGTTCGGTGATGTTGGGTGAGCCAACGCAGACCCTTTCAAGGAATACTGCATGGTACCCATCCCATGGGTCCCAAATCTCCAGGTTCAAGGGCATCTTCCTACATCGAAAACAGGCATGAGAAACCAGAAGATGGTACACCGTGTGATCGGGAAAGGTTTCTAAAACGCACCTCATTTCTCATCTCCTTGGCTCGGGTTCGCCATTCCAGCCGATTTACTAGCCATCTCCCTCCTTGGAGAATCAGCACCTTTAACCTCCTGTTCCGTACAGGTTGCAATTTGTCCTGAGGATGAACGGGATGAGGGGGAACCAATGAGAGACTAGCTCTAGGTGTTGGGGCAGGCACAGGTCACTCTATTTTCCCATCAGGAAGAAGAATTAAGCACAAGCTCAGCCTGCCCCCCAGAACCAGAAGAGGGCCTGAAGCAATCCTGCGCTTTTGCGGCCAGCTCCCAAAAAAGCGAGATGAAAAATGGAGCTCAGGGGCACTGCAATTCACAAACCTGCAGAGTTTTAAATGATACCTCTCGTCCACAAATATATTAAGGGAAGGCAACGAAGAGGCTTTGAAAGCAAGGCAGAATTGCAGGAAACAGATTTCAGGAGGTAGATTCGAATCGCCTTGAAAGCACATGAAAAGCGGCCAAACGTGGACAATGATGCCCTTGGCCAAAAAGGGCGTATGCGTTTTTTCCTGAATATATTCAGGAAAAAACGCATACGCCCTTTTTGGCCAACCAAGCAACCTGGAAAGGCAAATCAGCGCTCCAAAGAAGTCTGGCTTCCCAGCGGGCAAAAGGGCCATGCGGAAAAAAGTGTCCAAACCAGAAGTGCAGGACCGGCCATGGAGAAATGGGAGCTTTGCTACGCTGATGGGTGGGATGTAAATTGCCAACAGCCACTCTGGAGAAGTGTACGGTGTGTTCTGAAACATCTAAAAAACACAGCTTGGAGAGCATAGGGCACTTCCACTCATGGGCGTATAAATTGGGAAAACTAAAAATCAGCAAGACACAGGCACCCCAAAGTTTAGGGCTGCTCTGTTGACAAGAATCCCCACTTCATTACACCTTAAATATCCTAGGAAAGAGAAAAATGGATAAAGAAGTTGTGGTCCTCATGTACAATGGAATATCACTCAGCCATGAAATCAACGTCATAAGGCTAGTAGCAGCACGATGAGTGGATTTAGGTACGACGATTCTAAGTGAAATAAGTCACACAGAAAAAGACACTTATCATAAGATATCACTTAGAGAGGGAATGTAAAAACCGCTACACTTGAACTGAATTACAAAACAGAACAGAGTCACACGTTTAGGAAACACACTATGGCTGCTGAACGGGAAAGGTGAGGTGGGGTGATGCATAAAACAAGGGTTTCAAATTAGCTCAGATACCGTTCCATAAACCCAATATGTAAGAGACAAGACCTATTCCTTTTTCAGTGAACTGGACTCAACACACCCTATTCACCGCACAAGATTATATCTGACTAGTAAGAATCTTCAAACCTATCTATTGATATCTCTCTGTAAGTGAGTCAAGGGGGTGTAAAGCGGCATAAACACAGCCGTGAAAAGCAGCTAAACCCCATTATAAAAATAAATTACTTTTCAAAACCCGTGAAACAAAGACAGTAAAAGAGAGAGAAATTCTTACAAAATTCGTTCAGGGGCTGTGATGCAACCTGGATTGACCATATCTAGACCCACAGCTGATTGAGAAATAAGGGTGGACACTCTTGGGGCTGAGACGTTCGGTGATGTTGGGTGAGCCAACGCAGACCCTTTCAAGGAATACTGCATGGTACCCATCCCATGGGTCCCAAATCTCCAGGTTCAAGGGCATCTTCCTACATCGAAAACAGGCATGAGAAACCCAGAAGATGGTACACCGTGTGATCGGGAAAGGTTTCTAAAACGCACCTCATTTCTCATCTCCTTGGCTCGGGTTCGCCATTCCAGCCGATTTACTAGCCATCTCCCTCCTTGGAGAATCAGCACCTTTAACCTCCTGTTCCGTACAGGTTGCAATTTGTCCTGAGGATGAACGGGATGAGGGGGAACCAATGAGAGACTAGCTCTAGGTGTTGGGGCAGGCACAGGTCACTCTATTTTCCCATCAGGAAGAAGAATTAAGCACAAGCTCAGCCTGCCCCCCCAGAACCAGAAGAGGGCCTGAAGCAATCCTGCGCTTTTGCGGCCAGCTCCCAAAAAAGCGAGATGAAAAATGGAGCTCAGGGGCACTGCAATTCACAAACCTGCAGAGTTTTAAATGATACCTCTCGTCCACAAATATATTAAGGGAAGGCAACGAAGAGGCTTTGAAAGCAAGGCAGAATTGCAGGAAACAGATTTCAGGAGGTAGATTCGAATCGCCTTGAAAGCACATGAAAAGCGGCCAAACGTGGACAATGATGCCCTTGGCCAAAAAGGGCGTATGCGTTTTTTCCTGAATATATTCAGGAAAAAACGCATACGCCCTTTTTGGCCAACCAAGCAACCTGGAAAGGCCAATCAGCGCTCCAAAGAAGTCTCGCTTCCCAGCGGGCAAAAGGGCCATGCGGAAAAAAGTGTCCAAACCAGAAGTGCAGGACCGGCCATGGAGAAATGGGAGCCTTGCTACGCTGATGGGTGGGATGTAAATTGCCAACAGCCACTCTGGAGAAGTGTACGGTGTGTTCTGAAACATCTAAAAAACACAGCTTGGAGAGCATAGGGCACTTCCACTCATGGGCGTATAAGTTGGGAAAACTAAAAATCAGCAAGACACAGGCACCCCAAAGTTTAGGGCTGCTCTGTTGACAAGAACCCCCACTTCATTACACCTTAAATATCCTAGGAAAGAGAAAAATGGATAAAGAAGTTGTGGTCCTCATGTACAATGGAATATCACTCAGCCATGAAATCAACGTCATAAGGCTAGTAGCAGCACGATGAGTGGATTTAGGTACGACGATTCTAAGTGAAATAAGTCACACAGAAAAAGACACTTATCATAAGATATCACTTAGAGAGGGAATGTAAAAACCGCTACACTTGAACTGAATTACAAAACAGAACAGAGTCACACGTTTAGGAAACACACTATGGCTGCTGAACGGGAAAGGTGAGGTGGGGTGATGCATAAAACAAGGGTTTCAAATTAGCTCAGATACCGTTCCATAAACCCAATATGTAAGAGACAAGACCTATTCCTTTTTCAGTGAACTGGACTCAACACCCCTTATTCACCGCACAAGAATATATCTGACTAGTAAGAAGCTTCAAACCTATGTATTGATATCTCTCTGTAAGTGAGTCAAGGGGGTGTAAAGCGGCATAAACACAGCCGTGAAAAGCAGCTAAACCCCATTATAAAAATAAATTACTTTTCAAAACCCGTGAAACAAAGACAGTGAAAGAGAGAGAAATTCTTACAAAATTCGTTCAGGGGCTGTGATGCAACCTGGATTGACCATATCTAGACCCACAGCTGATTGAGACATAAGGGTGGACACTCTTGGGGCTGAGAGGTTCGGTGTGGTTGGGTGAGCCAACGCAGACCCTTTCAAGTAATACTGCATGGTACCCATCCCATGGGTCCCAAATCTGCAGGTTCAAGGGCATCTTCCTAAGTCGAAAACAGGCATGAGAAACCCAGAAGATGGTACACCGTGTGATCGGGAAAGGTTTCTAAAACGCACCTCATTTCTCATCTCCTTGGCTCGGGTTCGCCATTCCAGCCGATTTACTAGCCATCTCCCTCCTTGGAGAATCAGCACCTTTAACCTCCTGTTCCGTACAGGTTGCAATTTGTCCTGAGGATGAACGGGAAGAGGGGGAACCAATGAGAGACTAGCTCTAGGTGTTGGGACAGGCACAGGTCACTCTATTTTCCCATCAGGAAGAAGAATTAAGCACAAGCTCAGCCTGCCCCCCAGAACCAGAAGAGGGCCTGAAGCAATCCTGCGCTTTTGCGGCCAGCTCCCAATAAAGCGAGTTGAAAAATGGAGCTCAGGGGCACTGCAATTCACAAACCTGCAGAGTTTTAAATGATACCTCTCGTCCACAAATATATTAAGGGAAGGCAACGAAGAGGCTTTGAAAGCAAGGCAGAATTGCAGGAAACAGATTTCAGGAGGTAGATTCGAATCGCCTTGAAAGCACATGAAAAGCGGCCAAACGTGGACAATGATGCCCTTGGCCAAAAAGGGCGTATGCGTTTTTTCCTGAATATATTCAGGAAAAAACGCATACGCCCTTTTTGGCCAACCAAGCAACCTGGAAAAGCCAATCAGCGCTCCAAAGAAGTCTCGCTTCCCAGCGGGCAAAAGGGCCATGCGGAAAAAAGTGTCCAAACCAGAAGTGCAGGACCGGCCATGGAGAAATGGGAGCCTTGCTACGCTGATGGGTGGGATGTAAATTGCCAACAGCCACTCTGGAGAAGTGTACGGTGTGTTCTGAAACATCTAAAAAACACAGCTTGGAGAGCATAGGGCACTTCCACTCATGGGCGTATAAGTTGGGAAAACTAAAAATCAGCAAGACACAGGCACCCCAAAGTTTAGGGCTGCTCTGTTGACAAGAACCCCCACTTCATTACACCTTAAATATCCTAGGAAAGAGAAAAATGGATAAAGAAGTTGTGGTCCTCATGTACAATGGAATATCACTCAGCCATGAAATCAACGTCATAAGGCTAGTAGCAGCACGATGAGTGGATTTAGGTACGACGATTCTAAGTGAAATAAGTCACACAGAAAAAGACACTTATCATAAGATATCACTTCTAGAGGGAATGTAAAAACCGCTACACTTGAACTGAATTACAAAACAGAACAGAGTCACACGTTTAGAAAACACACTATGGCTGCTGAACGGGAAAGGTGAGGTGGGGTGATGCATAAAACAAGGGTTTCAAATTAGCTCAGATACCGTTCCATAAACCCAATATGTAAGAGACAAGACCTATTCCTTTTTCAGTGAACTGGACTCAACACCCCCTATTCACCGCACAAGATTATATCTGACTAGTAAGAATCTTCAAACCTATCTATTGATATCTCTCTGTAAGTGAGTCAAGGGGGTGTAAAGCGGCATAAACACAGCCGTGAAAAGCAGCTAAACCCCATTATAAAAATAAATTACTTTTCAAAACCCGTGAAACAAAGACAGTAAAAGAGAGAGAAATTCTTACAAAATTCGTTCAGGGGCTGTGATGCAACCTGGATTGACCATATCTAGACCCACAGCTGATTGAGAAATAAGGGTGGACACTCTTGGGGCTGAGACGTTCGGTGATGTTGGGTGAGCCAACGCAGACCCTTTCAAGGAATACTGCATGGTACCCATCCCATGGGTCCCAAATCTCCAGGTTCAAGGGCATCTTCCTACATCGAAAACAGGCATGAGAAACCCAGAAGATGGTACACCGTGTGATCGGGAAAGGTTTCTAAAACGCACCTTCATTTCTCATCTCCTTGGCTCGGGTTCGCCATTCCAGCCGATTTACTAGCCATCTCCCTCCTTGGAGAATCAGCACCTTTAACCTCCTGTTCCGTACAGGTTGCAATTTGTCCTGAGGATGAACGGGATGAGGGGGAACCAATGAGAGACTAGCTCTAGGTGTTGGGGCAGGCACAGGTCACTCTATTTTCCCATCAGGAAGAAGAATTAAGCACAAGCTCAGCCTGCCCCCCAGAACCAGAAGAGGGCCTGAAGCAATCCTGCGCTTTTGCGGCCAGCTCCCAAAAAAGCGAGATGAAAAATGGAGCTCAGGGGCACTGCAATTCACAAACCTGCAGAGTTTTAAATGATACCTCTCGTCCACAAATATATTAAGGGAAGGCAACGAAGAGGCTTTGAAAGCAAGGCAGAATTGCAGGAAACAGATTTCAGGAGGTAGATTCGAATCGCCTTGAAAGCACATGAAAAGCGGCCAAACGTGGACAATGATGCCCTTGGCCAAAAAGGGCGTATGCGTTTTTTCCTGAATATATTCAGGAAAAAACGCATACGCCCTTTTTGGCCAACCAAGCAACCTGGAAAGGCCAATCAGCGCTCCAAAGAAGTCTCGCTTCCCAGCGGGCAAAAGGGCCATGCGGAAAAAAGTGTCCAAACCAGAAGTGCAGGACCGGCCATGGAGAAATGGGAGCCTTGCTACGCTGATGGGTGGGATGTAAATTGCCAACAGCCACTCTGGAGAAGTGTACGGTGTGTTCTGAAACATCTAAAAAACACAGCTTGGAGAGCATAGGGCACTTCCACTCATGGGCGTATAAGTTGGGAAAACTAAAAATCAGCAAGACACAGGCACCCCAAAGTTTAGGGCTGCTCTGTTGACAAGAACCCCCACTTCATTACACCTTAAATATCCTAGGAAAGAGAAAAATGGATAAAGAAGTTGTGGTCCTCATGTACAATGGAATATCACTCAGCCATGAAATCAACGTCATAAGGCTAGTAGCAGCACGATGAGTGGATTTAGGTACGACGATTCTAAGTGAAATAAGTCACACAGAAAAAGACACTTATCATAAGATATCACTTCTAGAGGGAATGTAAAAACCGCTACACTTGAACTGAATTACAAAACAGAACAGAGTCACACGTTTAGAAAACACACTATGGCTGCTGAACGGGAAAGGTGAGGTGGGGTGATGCATAAAACAAGGGTTTCAAATTAGTTCAGATACCGTTCCATAAACCCAATATGTAAGAGACAAGACCTATTCCTTTTTCAGTGAACTGGACTCAACACCCCCTATTCACCGCACAAGAATATATCTGACTAGTAAGAATCTTCAAACCTATGTATTGATATCTCTCTGTAAGTGAGTCAAGGGGGTGTAAAGTGGCATAAACACAGCCGTGAAAAGCAGCTAAACCCCATTATAAAAATAAATTACTTTTCAAAACCCGTGAAACAAAGACAGTGAAAGAGAGAGAAATTCTTACAAAATTCTTTCAGGGGCTGTGATGCAACCTGGATTGACCATATCTAGACCCACAGCTGATTGAGACATAAGGGTGGACACTCTTGGGGCTGAGAGGTTCGGTGTGGTTGGATGAGCCAACGCAGACCCTTTCAAGTAATACTGCATGATACCCATCCCATGGGTCCCAAATCTGCAGGTTCAAGGGCATCTTCCTACGTCGAAAACAGGCATGAGAAACCCAGAAGATGGTACACCGTGTGATCGGGAAAGGTTTCTAAAACGCACCTCATTTCTCATCTCCTTGGCTCGGGTTCGCCATTCCAGCCGATTTACTAGCCATCTCCCTCCTTGGAGAATCAGCACCTTTAACCTCCTGTTCCGTACAGGTTGCAATTTGTCCTGAGGATGAACGGGAAGAGGGGGAACCAATGAGAGACTAGCTCTAGGTGTTGGGACAGGCACAGGTCACTCTATTTTCCCATCAGGAAGAAGAATTAAGCACAAGCTCAGCCTGCCCCCCAGAACCAGAAGAGGGCCTGAAGCAATCCTGCGCTTTTGCGGCCAGCTCCCAAAAAAGCGAGATGAAAAATGGAGCTCAGGGGCACTGCAATTCACAAACCTGCAGAGTTTTAAATGATACCTCTCGTCCACAAATATATTAAGGGAAGGCAACGAAGAGGCTTTGAAAGCAAGGCAGAATTGCAGGAAACAGATTTCAGGAGGTAGATTCGAATCGCCTTGAAAGCACATGAAAAGCGGCCAAACGTGGACAATGATGCCCTTGGCCAAAAAGGGCGTATGCGTTTTTTCCTGAATATATTCAGGAAAAAACGCATACGCCCTTTTTGGCCAACCAAGCAACCTGGAAAAGCCAATCAGCGCTCCAAAGAAGTCTCGCTTCCCAGCGGGCAAAAGGGCCATGCGGAAAAAAGTGTCCAAACCAGAAGTGCAGGACCGGCCATGGAGAAATGGGAGCCTTGCTACGCTGATGGGTGGGATGTAAATTGCCAACAGCCACTCTGGAGAAGTGTACGGTGTGTTCTGAAACATCTAAAAAACACAGCTTGGAGAGCATAGGGCACTTCCACTCATGGGCGTATAAGTTGGGAAAACTAAAAATCAGCAAGACACAGGCACCCCAAAGTTTAGGGCTGCTCTGTTGACAAGAACCCCCACTTCATTACACCTTAAATATCCTAGGAAAGAGAAAAATGGATAAAGAAGTTGTGGTCCTCATGTACAATGGAATATCACTCAGCCATGAAATCAACGTCATAAGGCTAGTAGCAGCACGATGAGTGGATTTAGGTACGACGATTCTAAGTGAAATAAGTCACACAGAAAAAGACACTTATCATAAGATATCACTTCTAGAGGGAATGTAAAAACCGCTACACTTGAACTGAATTACAAAACAGAACAGAGTCACACGTTTAGAAAACACACTATGGCTGCTGAACGGGAAAGGTGAGGTGGGGTGATGCATAAAACAAGGGTTTCAAATTATCTCAGATACCGTTCCATAAACCCAATATGTAAGAGACAAGACCTATTCCTTTTTCAGTGAACTGGACTCAACACCCCCTATTCACCGCACAAGATTATATCTGACTAGTAAGAATCTTCAAACCTATCTATTGATATCTCTGTGTAGTGAGTCAAGGGGGTGTAAAGCGGCATAAACACAGCCGTGAAAAGCAGCTAAACCCCATTATAAAAATAAATTACTTTTCAAAACCCGTGAAACAAAGACAGTGAAAGAGAGAGAAATTCTTACAAAATTCTTTCAGGGGCTGTGATGCAACCTGGATTCACCATATCTAGACCCACAGCTGATTGAGACATAAGGGTGGACACTCTTGGGGCTGAGAGGTTCGGTGAGGTTGGGTGAGCCAACGCAGACCCTTTCAAGTAATACTGCATGGTACCCATCCCATGGGTCCCAAATCTCCAGGTTCAAGGGCATCTTCCTACGTCGAAAACAGGCATGAGAAACCCAGAAGATGGTACACCGTGTGATCGGGAAAGGTTTCTAAAACGCACCTCATTTCTCATCTCCTTGGCTCGGGTTCGCCATTCCAGCCTATTTAATAGCCATCTCCCTCCTTGGAGAATCAGCACCTTTAACCTCCTGTTCCGTACAGGTTGCAATTTGTCCTGAGAATGAACGGGAACAGGGGGAACCAATGAGAGACTAGCTCTAGGTGTTGGGACAGGCACAGGTCACTCTATTTTCCCATCAGGAAGAAGAATTAAGCACAAGCTCAGCCTGCCCCCCAGAACCAGAAGAGGGCCTGAAGCAATCCTGCGCTTTTGCGGCCAGCTCCCAAAAAAGCGAGATGAAAAATGGAGCTCAGGGGCACTGCAATTCACAAACCTGCAGAGTTTTAAATGATACCTCTCGTCCACAAATATATTAAGGGAAGGCAACGAAGAGGCTTTGAAAGCAAGGCAGAATTGCAGGAAACAGATTTCAGGAGGTAGATTCGAATCGCCTTGAAAGCACATGAAAAGCGGCCAAACGTGGACAATGATGCCCTTGGCCAAAAAGGGCGTATGCATTTTTTCCTGAATATATTCAGGAAAAAACGCATACGCCCTTTTTGGCCAACCAAGCAACCTGGAAAGGCCAATCAGCGCTCCAAAGAAGTCTCGCTTCCCAGCGGGCAAAAGGGCCATGCGGAAAAAAGTGTCCAAACCAGAAGTGCAGGACCGGCCATGGAGAAATGGGAGCCTTGCTACGCTGATGGGTGGGATGTAAATTGCCAACAGCCACTCTGGAGAAGTGTACGGTGTGTTCTGAAACATCTAAAAAACACAGCTTGGAGAGCATAGGGCACTTCCACTCATGGGCGTATAAGTTGGGAAAACTAAAAATCAGCAAGACACAGGCACCCCAAAGTTTAGGGCTGCTCTGTTGACAAGAACCCCCACTTCATTACACCTTAAATATCCTAGGAAAGAGAAAAATGGATAAAGAAGTTGTGGTCCTCATGTACAATGGAATATCACTCAGCCATGAAATCAACGTCATAAGGCTAGTAGCAGCACGATGAGTGGATTTAGGTACGACGATTCTAAGTGAAATAAGTCACACAGAAAAAGACACTTATCATAAGATATCACTTCTAGAGGGAATGTAAAAACCGCTACACTTGAACTGAATTACAAAACAGAACAGAGTCACACGTTTAGAAAACACACTATGGCTGCTGAAAGGGAAAGGTGAGGTGGGGTGATGCATAAAACAAGGGTTTCAAATTAGCTCAGATACCGTTCCATAAACCCAATATGTAAGAGACAAGACCTATTCCTTTTTCAGTGAACTGGACTCAACACCCCCTATTCACCGCACAAGAATATATCTGACTAGAAAGAATCTTCAAACCTATGTATTGATATCTCTCTGTAAGTGAGTCAAGGGGGTGTAAAGCGGCATAAACACAGCCGTGAAAAGCAGCTAAACCCCATTATAAAAATAAATTACTTTTCAAAACCCGTGAAACAAAGACAGTGAAAGAGAGAGAAATTCTTACAAAATTCTTTCAGGGGCTGTGATGCAACCTGGATTGACCATATCTAGACCCACAGCTGATTGAGACATAAGGGTGGACACTCTTGGGGCTGAGAGGTTCGGTGTGGTTGGATGAGCCAACGCAGACCCTTTCAAGTAATACTGCATGGTACCCATCCCATGGGTCCAAAATCTCCAGGTTCAAGGGCATCTTCCTACGTCGAAAACAGGCATGAGAAACCCAGAAGATGGTACACCGTGTGATCGGGAAAGGTTTCTAAAACGCACCTCATTTCTCATCTCCTTGGCTCGGGTTCGCCATTCCAGCCGATTTACTAGCCATCTCCCTCCTTGGAAAATCAGCACCTTTAACCTCCTGTTCCGTACAGGTTGCAATTTGTCCTGAGGATGAACGGGAAGAGGGGGAACCAATGAGAGACTAGCTCTAGGTGTTGGGACAGGCACAGGTCACTCTATTTTCCCATCAGGAAGAAGAATTAAGCACAAGCTCAGCCTGCCCCCCAGAACCAGAAGAGGGCCTGAAGCAATCCTGCGCTTTTGCGGCCAGCTCCCAAAAAAGCGAGATGAAAAATGGAGCTCAGGGGCACTGCAATTCACAAACCTGCAGAGTTTTAAATGATACCTCTCGTCCACAAATATATTAAGGGAAGGCAACGAAGAGGCTTTGAAAGCAAGGCAGAATTGCAGGAAACAGATTTCAGGAGGTAGATTCGAATCGCCTTGAAAGCACATGAAAAGCGGCCAAACGTGGACAATGATGCCCTTGGCCAAAAAGGGCGTATGCGTTTTTTCCTGAATATATTCAGGAAAAGACGCATACGCCCTTTTTGGCCAACCAAGCAACCTGGAAAAGCCAATCAGCGCTCCAAAGAAGTCTCGCTTCCCAGCGGGCAAAAGGGCCATGCGGAAAAAAGTGTCCAAACCAGAAGTGCAGGACCGGCCATGGAGAAATGGGAGCCTTGCTACGCTGATGGGTGGGATGTAAATTGCCAACAGCCACTCTGGAGAAGTGTACGGTGTGTTCTGAAACATCTAAAAAACACAGCTTGGAGAGCATAGGGCACTTCCACTCATGGGCGTATAAGTTGGGAAAACTAAAAATCAGCAAGACACAGGCACCCCAAAGTTTAGGGCTGCTCTGTTGACAAGAACCCCCACTTCATTACACCTTAAATATCCTGGAAAGAGAAAAATGGATAAAGAAGTTGTGGTCCTCATGTACAATGGAATATCACTCAGCCATGAAATCAACGTCATAAGGCTAGTAGCAGCACGATGAGTGGATTTAGGTACGACGATTCTAAGTGAAATAAGTCACACAGAAAAAGACACTTATCATAAGATATCACTTAGAGAGGGAATGTAAAAACCGCTACACTTGAACTGAATTACAAAACAGAACAGAGTCACACGTTTAGAAAACACACTATGGCTGCTGAACGGGAAAGGTGAGGTGGGGTGATGCATAAAACAAGGGTTTCAAATTAGCTCATATACCGTTCCATAAACCCAATATGTAAGAGACAAGACCTATTCCTTTTTCAGTGAACTGGACTCAACACCCCCTATTCACCGCACAAGATTATATCTGACTAGTAAGAATCTTCAAACCTATCTATTGATATCTCTCTGTAAGTGAGTCAAGGGGGTGTAAAGCGGCATAAACACAGCCGTGAAAAGCAGCTAAACCCCATTATAAAAATAAATTACTTTTCAAAACCTGTGAAACAAAGACAGTAAAAGAGAGAGAAATTCTTACAAAATTCGTTCAGGGGCTGTGATGCAACCTGGATTGACCATATCTAGACCCACAGCAGATTGAGACATAAGGGTGGACACTCTTGGGGCTGAGACGTTCGGTGAGGTTGGGTGAGCCAACGCAGACCCTTTCAAGTAATACTGCATGGTACCCATCCCATGGGTCCCAAATCTCCAGGTTCAAGGGCATCTTCCTACATCGAAAACAGGCATGAGAAACCCAGAAGATGGTACACCGTGTGATCGGGAAATGTTTCTAAAACGCACCTCATTTCTCATCTCCTTGGCTCGGGTTCGCCATTCCAGCCGATTTACTAGCCATCTCCCTCCTTGGAGAATCAGCACCTTTAACCTCCTGTTCCGTACAGGTTGTAATTTGTCCTGAGGATGAACGGGAAGAGGGGGAACCAATGAGAGACTAGCTCTAGGTGTTGGGACAGGCACAGGTCACTCTATTTTCCCATCAGGAAGAAGAATTAAGCACAAGCTCAGCCTGCCCCCCAGAACCAGAAGAGGGCCTGAAGCAATCCTGCGCTTTTGCGGCCAGCTCCCAAAAAAGCGAGATGAAAAATGGAGCTCAGGGGCACTGCAATTCACAAACCTGCAGAGTTTTAAATGATACCTCTCGTCCACAAATATATTAAGGGAAGGCAACGAAGAGGCTTTGAAAGCAAGGCAGAATTGCAGGAAACAGATTTCAGGAGGTAGATTCGAATCGCCTTGAAAGCACATGAAAAGCGGCAAAACGTGGACAATGATGCCCTTGGCCAAAAAGGGCGTATGCGTTTTTTCCTGAATATATTCAGGAAAAAACGCATACGCCCTTTTTGGCCAACCAAGCAACCTGGAAAGGCAAATCAGCGCTCCAAAGAAGTCTTGCTTCCCAGCGGGCAAAAGGGCCATGCGGAAAAAAGTGTCCAAACCAGAAGTGCAGGACCGGCCATGGAGAAATGGGAGCCTTGCTACGCTGATGGGTGGGATGTAAATTGCCAACAGCCACTCTGGAGAAGTGTACAGTGTGTTCTGAAACATCTAAAAAACACAGCTTGGAGAGCATAGGGCACTTCCACTCATGGGCGTCTAAATTGGGAAAACTAAAAATCAGCAAGACACAGGCACCCCAAAGTTTAGGGCTGCTCTGTTGACAAGAACCCCCACTTCATTACACCTTAAATATCCTAGGAAAGAGAAAAATGGATAAAGAAGTTGTGGTCCTCATGTACAATGGAATATCACTCAGCCATGAAATCAACGTCATAAGGCTAGTAGCAGCACGATGAGTGGATTTAGGTACGACGATTCTAAGTGAAATAAGTCACACAGAAAAAGACACTTATCATAAGATATCACTTCTAGAGGGAATGTAAAAACCGCTACACTTGAACTGAATTACAAAACAGAACAGAGTCACACGTTTAGAAAACACACTATGGCTGCTGAACGGGAAAGGTGAGGTGGGGTGATGCATAAAACAAGGGTTTCAAATTAGCTCAGATACCGTTCCATAAACCCAATATGTAAGAGACAAGACCTATTCCTTTTTCAGTGAACTGGACTCAACACCCCCTATTCACCGCACAAGAATATATCTGACTAGTAAGAATCTTCAAACCTATGTATTGATATCTCTCTGTAAGTGAGTCAAGGGGGTGTAAAGCGGCATAAACACAGCCGTGAAAAGCAGCTAAACCCCATTATAAAAATAAATTACTTTTCAAAACCCGTGAAACAAAGACAGTGAAAGAGAGAGAAATTCTTACAAAATTCTTTCAGGGGCTGTGATGCAACCTGGATTGACCATATCTAGACCCACAGCTGATTGAGACATAAGGGTGGACACTCTTGGGGCTGAGAGGTTCGGTGTGGTTGGATGAGCCAACGCAGACCCTTTCAAGTAATACTGCATGGTACCCATCCCATGGGTCCAAAATCTCCAGGTTCAAGGGCATCTTCCTACGTCGAAAACAGGCATGAGAAACCCAGAAGATGGTACACCGTGTGATCGGGAAAGGTTTCTAAAACGCACCTCATTTCTCATCTCCTTGGCTCGGGTTCGCCATTCCAGCCGATTTACTAGCCATCTCCCTCCTTGGAAAATCAGCACCTTTAACCTCCTGTTCCGTACAGGTTGCAATTTGTCCTGAGGATGAACGGGAAGAGGGGGAACCAATGAGAGACTAGCTCTAGGTGTTGGGACAGGCACAGGTCACTCTATTTTCCCATCAGGAAGAAGAATTAAGCACAAGCTCAGCCTGCCCCCCAGAACCAGAAGAGGGCCTGAAGCAATCCTGCGCTTTTGCGGCCAGCTCCCAAAAAAGCGAGATGAAAAATGGAGCTCAGGGGCACTGCAATTCACAAACCTGCAGAGTTTTAAATGATACCTCTCGTCCACAAATATATTAAGGGAAGGCAACGAAGAGGCTTTGAAAGCAAGGGAGAATTGCAGGAAACAGATTTCAGGAGGTAGATTCGAATCGCCTTGAAAGCACATGAAAAGCGGCCAAACGTGGACAATGATGCCCTTGGCCAAAAAGGGCGTATGCGTTTTTTCCTGAATATATTCAGGAAAAGACGCATACGCCCTTTTTGGCCAACCAAGCAACCTGGAAAAGCCAATCAGCGCTCCAAAGAAGTCTCGCTTCCCAGCGGGCAAAAGGGCCATGCGGAAAAAAGTGTCCAAACCAGAAGTGCAGGACCGGCCATGGAGAAATGGGAGCCTTGCTACGCTGATGGGTGGGATGTAAATTGCCAACAGCCACTCTGGAGAAGTGTACGGTGTGTTCTGAAACATCTAAAAAACACAGCTTGGAGAGCATAGGGCACTTCCACTCATGGGCGTATAAGTTGGGAAAACTAAAAATCAGCAAGACACAGGCACCCCAAAGTTTAGGGCTGCTCTGTTGACAAGAACCCCCACTTCATTACACCTTAAATATCCTGGAAAGAGAAAAATGGATAAAGAAGTTGTGGTCCTCATGTACAATGGAATATCACTCAGCCATGAAATCAACGTCATAAGGCTAGTAGCAGCACGATGAGTGGATTTAGGTACGACGATTCTAAGTGAAATAAGTCACACAGAAAAAGACACTTATCATAAGATATCACTTAGAGAGGGAATGTAAAAACCGCTACACTTGAACTGAATTACAAAACAGAACAGAGTCACACGTTTAGAAAACACACTATGGCTGCTGAACGGGAAAGGTGAGGTGGGGTGATGCATAAAACAAGGGTTTCAAATTAGCTCATATACCGTTCCATAAACCCAATATGTAAGAGACAAGACCTATTCCTTTTTCAGTGAACTGGACTCAACACCCCCTATTCACCGCACAAGATTATATCTGACTAGTAAGAATCTTCAAACCTATCTATTGATATCTCTCTGTAAGTGAGTCAAGGGGGTGTAAAGCGGCATAAACACAGCCGTGAAAAGCAGCTAAACCCCATTATAAAAATAAATTACTTTTCAAAACCTGTGAAACAAAGACAGTAAAAGAGAGAGAAATTCTTACAAAATTCGTTCAGGGGCTGTGATGCAACCTGGATTGACCATATCTAGACCCACAGCTGATTGAGACATAAGGGTGGACACTCTTGGGGCTGAGACGTTCGGTGAGGTTGGGTGAGCCAACGCAGACCCTTTCAAGTAATACTGCATGGTACCCATCCCATGGGTCCCAAATCTCCAGGTTCAAGGGCATCTTCCTACATCGAAAACAGGCATGAGAAACCCAGAAGATGGTACACCGTGTGATCGGGAAATGTTTCTAAAACGCACCTCATTTCTCATCTCCTTGGCTCGGGTTCGCCATTCCAGCCGATTTACTAGCCATCTCCCTCCTTGGAGAATCAGCACCTTTAACCTCCTGTTCCGTACAGGTTGTAATTTGTCCTGAGGATGAACGGGAAGAGGGGGAACCAATGAGAGACTAGCTCTAGGTGTTGGGACAGGCACAGGTCACTCTATTTTCCCATCAGGAAGAAGAATTAAGCACAAGCTCAGCCTGCCCCCCAGAACCAGAAGAGGGCCTGAAGCAATCCTGCGCTTTTGCGGCCAGCTCCCAAAAAAGCGAGATGAAAAATGGAGCTCAGGGGCACTGCAATTCACAAACCTGCAGAGTTTTAAATGATACCTCTCGTCCACAAATATATTAAGGGAAGGCAACGAAGAGGCTTTGAAAGCAAGGCAGAATTGCAGGAAACAGATTTCAGGAGGTAGATTCGAATCGCCTTGAAAGCACATGAAAAGCGGCAAAACGTGGACAATGATGCCCTTGGCCAAAAAGGGCGTATGCGTTTTTTCCTGAATATATTCAGGAAAAAACGCATACGCCCTTTTTGGCCAACCAAGCAACCTGGAAAGGCAAATCAGCGCTCCAAAGAAGTCTTGCTTCCCAGCGGGCAAAAGGGCCATGCGGAAAAAAGTGTCCAAACCAGAAGTGCAGGACCGGCCATGGAGAAATGGGAGCCTTGCTACGCTGATGGGTGGGATGTAAATTGCCAACAGCCACTCTGGAGAAGTGTACGGTGTGTTCTGAAACATCTAAAAAACACAGCTTGGAGAGCATAGGGCACTTCCACTCATGGGCGTCTAAATTGGGAAAACTAAAAATCAGCAAGACACAGGCACCCCAAAGTTTAGGGCTGCTCTGTTGACAAGAACCCCCACTTCATTACACCTTAAATATCCTAGGAAAGAGAAAAATGGATAAAGAAGTTGTGGTCCTCATGTACAATGGAATATCACTCAGCCATGAAATCAACGTCATAAGGCTAGTAGCAGCACGATGAGTGGATTTAGGTACGACGATTCTAAGTGAAATAAGTCACACAGAAAAAGACACTTATCATAAGATATCACTTAGAGAGGGAATGTAAAAACCGCTACACTTGAACTGAATTACAAAACAGAACAGAGTCACACGTTTAGGAAACACACTATGGCTGCTGAACGGGAAAGGTGAGGTGGGGTGATGCATAAAACAAGGGTTTCAAATTAGCTCAGATACCGTTCCATAAACCCAATATGTAAGAGACAAGACCTATTCCTTTTTCAGTGAACTGGACTCAACACCCCCTATTCACCGCACAAGAATATATCTGACTAGTAAGAAGCTTCAAACCTATGTATTGATATCTCTCTGTAAGTGAGTCAAGGGGGTGTAAAGCGGCATAAACACAGCCGTGAAAAGCAGCTAAACCCCATTATAAAAATAAATTACTTTTCAAAACCCGTGAAACAAAGACAGTGAAAGAGAGAGAAATTCTTACAAAATTCGTTCAGGGGCTGTGATGCAACCTGGATTGACCATATCTAGACCCACAGCTGATTGAGACATAAGGGTGGACACTCTTGGGGCTGAGAGGTTCGGTGTGGTTGGGTGAGCCAACGCAGCAGACCCTTTCAAGTAATACTGCATGGTACCCATCCCATGGGTCCCAAATCTCCAGGTTCAAGGGCATCTTCCTACGTCGAAAACAGGCATGAGAAACCCAGAAGATGGTACACCGTGTGATCGGGAAAGGTTTCTAAAACGCACCTCATTTCTCATCTCCTTGGCTCGGGTTCGCCATTCCAGCCGATTTACTAGCCATCTCCCTCCTTGGAGAATCAGCACCTTTAACCTCCTGTTCCGTACAGGTTGCAATTTGTCCTGAGGATGAACGGGAAGAGGGGGAACCAATGAGAGACTAGCTCTAGGTGTTGGGACAGGCACAGGTCACTCTATTTTCCCATCAGGAAGAAGAATTAAGCAAAAGCTCAGCCTGCCCCCCAGAACCAGAAGAGGGCCTGAAGCAATCCTGCGCTTTTGCGGCCAGCTCCCAAAAAAGCGAGTTGAAAAATGGAGCTCAGGGGCACTGCAATTCACAAACCTGCAGAGTTTTAAATGATACCTCTCGTCCACAAATATATTAAGGGAAGGCAACGAAGAGGCTTTGAAAGCAAGGCAGAATTGCAGGAAACAGATTTCAGGAGGTAGATTCGAATCGCCTTGAAAGCACATGAAAAGCGGCAAAACGTGGACAATGATGCCCTTGGCCAAAAAGGGCGTATGCGTTTTTTCCTGAATATATTCAGGAAAAAACGCATACGCCCTTTTTGGCCAACCAAGCAACCTGGAAAGGCCAATCAGCGCTCCAAAGAAGTGTCGCTTCCCAGCGGGCAAAAGGGCCATGCGGAAAAAAGTGTCCAAACCAGAAATGCAGGACCGGCCATGGAGAAATGGGAGCCTTGCTACGCTGATGGGTGGGATGTAAATTGCCAACAGCCACTCTGGAGAAGTGTACGGTGTGTTCTGAAACATCTAAAAAACACAGCTTGGAGAGCATAGGGCACTTCCACTCATGGGCGTATAAATTGGGAAAACTAAAAATCAGCAAGACACAGGCACCCCAAAGTTTAGGGCTGCTCTGTTGACAAGAACCCCCACTTCATTACACCTTAAATATCCTAGGAAAGAGAAAAATGGATAAAGAAGTTGTGGTCCTCATGTACAATGGAATATCACTCAGCCATGAAATCAACGTCATAAGGCTAGTAGCAGCACGATGAGTGGATTTAGGTACGACGATTCTAAGTGAAATAAGTCACACAGAAAAAGACACTTATCATAAGATATCACTTCTAGAGGGAATGTAAAAACCGCTACACTTGAACTGAATTACAAAACAGAACAGAGTCACACGTTTAGGAAACACACTATGGCTGCTGAACGGGAAAGGTGAGGTGGGGTGATGCATAAAACAAGGGTTTCAAATTATCTCAGATACCGTTCCATAAACCCAATATGTAAGAGACAAGACTTATTCCTTGCTCAGTGAACTGGACTCAACACCCCCTATTCACCGCACAAGAATATATCTGACTAGTAAGAATCTTCAAACCTATGTATTGATATCTCTCTGTAAGTGAGTCAAGGGGGTGTAAAGCGGCATAAACACAGCCGTGAAAAGCAGCTAAACCCCATTATAAAAATAAATTACTTTTCAAAACCCGTGAAACAAAAACAGTGAAAGAGAGAGAATTTCTTACAAAATTCGTTCAGGGGCTGTGATTCAACCTGGATTGACCATATCTAGACCCACAGCTGATTGAGACATAAGGGTGGACACTCTTGGGGCTGAGAGGTTCGGCGAGGTTTGGTGAGCCAACGCAGACCCTTTCAAGTAATACTGCATGGTACCCATCCCATGGGTCCCAAATCTCCAGGTTCAAGGGCATCTTCCTACGTCGAAAACAGGCATGAGAAACCCAGAAGATGGTTCACCGTTTGATCGGGAAAGGTTTCTAAAACGCACCTCATTTCTCATCTCCTTTGCTCGGGTTCGCCATTCCAGCCGATTTACTAGCCATCTCCCTCCTTGGAGAATCAGCACCTTTAACCTCCTGTTCCGTACAGGTTGCAATTTGTCCTGAGGATGAACGGGAAGAGGGGGAACCAATGAGAGACTAGCTGTAGGTGTTGGGACAGGCACAGGTCACTCTATTTTCCCATTAGGAAGAAGAATTAAGCACAAGCTCAGCCTGCCCCCCAGAACCAGAAGAGGGCCTGAAGCAATCCTGCGCTTTTGCGGCCAGCTCCCAAAAAAGCGAGTTGAAAAATGGAGCTCAGGGGCACTGCAATTCACAAACCTGCAGAGTTTTAAATGATACCTCTCGTCCACAAATATATTAAGGGAAGGCAACGAAGAGGCTTTGAAAGCAAGGCAGAATTGCAGGAAACAGATTTCAGGAGGTAGATTCGAATCACCTTGAAAGCACATGAAAAGCGGCAAAACGTGGACAATGATGCCCTTGGCCAAAAAGGGCATATGCGTTTTTTCCTGAATATATTCAGGAAAAAACGCATACGCCCTTTTTGGCCAACCAAGCAACCTGGAAAGGCCAATCAGCGCTCCAAAGAAGTGTCGCTTCCCAGCGGGCAAAAGGGCCATGCGGAAAAAAGTGTCCAAACCAGAAATGCAGGACCGGCCATGGAGAAATGGGAGCCTTGCTACGCTGATGGGTGGGATGTAAATTGCCAACAGCCACTCTGGAGAAGTGTACGGTGTGTTCTGAAACATCTAAAAAACACAGCTTGTAGAGCATAGGGCACTTCCACTCATGGGCGTATAAATTGGGAAAACTAAAAATCAGCAAGACACAGGCACCCCAAAGTTTAGGGCTGCTCTGTTGACAAGAACCCCCACTTCATTACACCTTAAATATCCTAGGCAAGAGAAAAATGGATAAAGAAGTTGTGGTCCTCATGTACAATGGAATATCACTCAGCCATGAAATCAACGTCATAAGGCTAGTAGCAGCACGATGAGTGGATTTAGGTACGACGATTCTAAGTGAAATAAGTCACACAGAAAAAGACACTTATCATAAGATATCACTTCTAGAGGGAATGTAAAAACCGCTACACTTGAACTGAATTACAAAACAGAACAGAGTCACACGTTTAGGAAACACACTATGGCTGCTGAACGGGAAAGGTGAGGTGGGGTGATGCATAAAACAAGGGTTTCAAATTAGCTCAGATACCGTTCCATAAACCCAATATGTAAGAGACAAGACCTATTCCTTTTTCAGTGAACTGGACTCAACACCCCCTATTCACCGCACAAGAATATATCTGACTAGTAAGAATCTTCAAACCTATGTATTGATATCTCTCTGTAAGTGAGTCAAGGGGGTGTAAAGCGGCATAAACACAGCCGTGAAAAGCAGCTAAACCCCATTATAAAAATAAATTACTTTTCAAAACCCGTGAAACAAAGACAGTGAAAGAGAGAGAATTTCTTACAAAATTCGTTCAGGGGCTGTGATTCAACCTGGATTGACCATATCTAGACCCACAGCTGATTGAGACATAAGGGTGGACACTCTTGGGGCTGAGAGGTTCGGTGAGGTTGGGTGAGCCAACGCAGACCCTTTCAAGTAATACTGCATGGTACCCATCCCATGGGTCCCAAATCTCCAGGTTCAAGGGCATCTTCCTACGTCGAAAACAGGCATGAGAAACCCAGAAGATGGTACACCGTGTGATCGGGAAAGGTTTCTAAAACGCACCTCATTTCTCATCTCCTTTGCTCGGGTTCGCCATTCCAGCCGATTTACTAGCCATCTCCCTCCTTGGAGAATCAGCACCTTTAACCTCCTGTTCCGTACAGTTTGCAATTTGTCCTGAGGATGAACGGGAAGAGGGGGAACCAATGAGAGACTAGCTCTAGGTGTTGGGACAGGCACAGGTCACTCTATTTTCCCATCAGGAAGAAGAATTAAGCACAAGCTCAGCCTGCCCCCCAGAACCAGAAGAGGGCCTGAAGCAATCCTGCGCTTTTGCGACCAGCTCCCAAAAAAGCGAGTTGAAAAATGGAGCTCAGGGGCAATGCAATTCACAAACCTGCAGAGTTTTAAATGATACCTCTCGTCCACAAATATATTAAGGGAAGGCAACGAAGAGGCTTTGAAAGCAAGGCAGAATGGCAGGAAACAGATTTCAGGAGGTAGATTCGAATCGCCTTGAAAGCACATGAAAAGCGGCAAAACGTGGACAATGATGCCCTTGGCCAAAAAGGGCGTATGCGTTTTTTCCTGAATATATTCAGGAAAAAACGCATACGCCCTTTTTGGCCAACCAAGCAACCTGGAAAGGCCAATCAGCGCTCCAAAGAAGTCTCGCTTCCCAGCGGGCAAAAGGGCCATGCGGAAAAAAGTGTCCAAACCAGAAATGCAGGACCGGCCATGGAGAAATGGGAGCCTTGCTACGCTGATGGGTGGGATGTAAATTGCCAACAGCCACTCTGGAGAAGTGTACGGTGTGTTCTGAAACATCTAAAAAACACAGCTTGGAGAGCATAGGGCACTTCCACTCATGGGCGTATAAATTGGGAAAACTAAAAATCAGCAAGACACAGGCACCCCAAAGTTTAGGGCTGCTCTGTTGACAAGAACCCCCACTTCATTACACCTTAAATATCCTAGGAAAGAGAAAAATGGATAAAGAAGTTGTGGTCCTCATGTACAATGGAATATCACTCAGCCATGAAATCAACGTCATAAGGCTAGTAGCAGCACGATGAGTGGATTTAGGTACGACGATTCTAAGTGAAATAAGTCACACAGAAAAAGACACTTATCATAAGATATCACTTCTAGAGGGAATGTAAAAACCGCTACACTTGAACTGAATTACAAAACAGAACAGAGTCACACGTTTAGAAAACACACTATGGCTGCTGAACGGGAAAGGTGAGGTGGGGTGATGCATAAAACAAGGGTTTCAAATTAGCTCAGATACCGTTCCATAAACCCAATATGTAAGAGACAAGACCTATTCCTTTTTCAGTGAACTGGACTCAACACCCCCTATTCACCGCACAAGATTATATCTGACTAGTAAGAATCTTCAAACCTATCTATTGATATCTCTCTGTAAGTGAGTCAAGGGGGTGTAAAGCGGCATAAACACAGCCGTGAAAAGCAGCTAAACCCCATTATAAAAATAAATTACTTTTCAAAACCCGTGAAACAAAGACAGTGAAAGAGAGAGAAATTCTTACAAAATTCGTTCAGGGGCTGTGATGCAACCTGGATTGACCATATCTAGACCCACAGCTGATTGAGACATAAGGGTGGACACTCTTGGGGCTGAGAGGTTCGGTGAGGTTGGGTGAGCCAACGCAGACCCTTTCAAGTAATACTGCATGGTACCCATCCCATGGGTCCCAAATCTCCAGGTTCAAGGGCATCTTCCTACGTCGAAAACAGGCATGAGAAACCCAGAAGATGGTACACCGTGTGATCGGGAAAGGTTTCTAAAACGCACCTCATTTCTCATCTCCTTTGCTCGGGTTCGCCATTCCAGCCGATTTACTAGCCATCTCCCTCCTTGGAGAATCAGCACCTTTAACCTCCTGTTCCGTACAGGTTGCAATTTGTCCTGAGGATGAACGGGAAGAGGGGGAACCAATGAGAGACTAGCTGTAGGTGTTGGGACAGGCACAGGTCACTCTATTTTCCCATCAGGAAGAAGAATTAAGCACAAGCTCAGCCTGCCCCCCAGAACCAGAAGAGGGCCTGAAGCAATCCTGCGCTTTTGCGGCCAGCTCCCAAAAAAGCGAGTTGAAAAATGGAGCTCAGGGGCACTGCAATTCACAAACCTGCAGAGTTTTAAATGATACCTCTCGTCCACAAATATATTAAGGGAAGGCAACGAAGAGGCTTTGAAAGCAAGGCAGAATTGCAGGAAACAGATTTCAGGAGGTAGATTCGAATCGCCTTGAAAGCACATGAAAAGCGGCAAAACGTGGACAATGATGCCCTTGGCCAAAAAGGGCGTATGCGTTTTTTCCTGAATATATTCAGGAAAAAACGCATACGCCCTTTTTGGCCAACCAAGCAACCTGGAAAGGCAAATCACCGCTCCAAAGAAGTCTCGCTTCCCAGCGGGCAAAAGGGCCATGCGGAAAAAAGTGTCCAAACCAGAAGTGCAGGACCGGCCATGGAGAAATGGGAGCCTTGCTACGCTGATGGGTGGGATGTAAATTGCCAACAGCCACTCTGGAGAAGTGTACGGTGTGTTCTGAAACATCTAAAAAACACAGCTTGGAGAGCATAGGGCACTTCCACTCATGGGCGTATAAATTGGGAAAACTAAAAATCAGCAAGACACAGGCACCCCAAAGTTTAGGGCTGCTCTGTTGACAAGAACCCCCACTTCATTACACCTTAAATATCCTAGGAAAGAGAAAAATGGATAAAGAAGTTGTGGTCCTCATGTACAATGGAATATCACTCAGCCATGAAATCAACGTCATAAGGCTAGTAGCAGCACGATGAGTGGATTTAGGTACGACGATTCTAAGTGAAATAAGTCACACAGAAAAAGACACTTATCATAAGATATCACTTCTAGAGGGAATGTAAAAACCGCTACACTTGAACTGAATTACAAAACAGAACAGAGTCACACGTTTAGGAAACACACTATGGCTGCTGAACGGGAAAGGTGAGGTGGGGTGATGCATAAAACAAGGGTTTCAAATTATCTCAGATACCGTTCCATAAACCCAATATGTAAGAGACAAGACTTATTCCTTGCTCAGTGAACTGGACTCAACACCCCCTATTCACCGCACAAGAATATATCTGACTAGTAAGAATCTTCAAACCTATGTATTGATATCTCTCTGTAAGTGAGTCAAGGGGGTGTAAAGCGGCATAAACACAGCCGTGAAAAGCAGCTAAACCCCATTATAAAAATAAATTACTTTTCAAAACCCGTGAAACAAAAACAGTGAAAGAGAGAGAATTTCTTACAAAATTCGTTCAGGGGCTGTGATTCAACCTGGATTGACCATATCTAGACCCACAGCTGATTGAGACATAAGGGTGGACACTCTTGGGGCTGAGAGGTTCGGCGAGGTTTGGTGAGCCAACGCAGACCCTTTCAAGTAATACTGCATGGTACCCATCCCATGGGTCCCAAATCTCCAGGTTCAAGGGCATCTTCCTACGTCGAAAACAGGCATGAGAAACCCAGAAGATGGTTCACCGTTTGATCGGGAAAGGTTTCTAAAACGCACCTCATTTCTCATCTCCTTTGCTCGGGTTCGCCATTCCAGCCGATTTACTAGCCATCTCCCTCCTTGGAGAATCAGCACCTTTAACCTCCTGTTCCGTACAGGTTGCAATTTGTCCTGAGGATGAACGGGAAGAGGGGGAACCAATGAGAGACTAGCTGTAGGTGTTGGGACAGGCACAGGTCACTCTATTTTCCCATCAGGAAGAAGAATTAAGCACAAGCTCAGCCTGCCCCCCAGAACCAGAAGAGGGCCTGAAGCAATCCTGCGCTTTTGCGGCCAGCTCCCAAAAAAGCGAGTTGAAAAATGGAGCTCAGGGGCACTGCAATTCACAAACCTGCAGAGTTTTAAATGATACCTCTCGTCCACAAATATATTAAGGGAAGGCAACGAAGAGGCTTTGAAAGCAAGGCAGAATTGCAGGAAACAGATTTCAGGAGGTAGATTCGAATCACCTTGAAAGCACATGAAAAGCGGCAAAACGTGGACAATGATGCCCTTGGCCAAAAAGGGCATATGCGTTTTTTCCTGAATATATTCAGGAAAAAACGCATACGCCCTTTTTGGCCAACCAAGCAACCTGGAAAGGCCAATCAGCGCTCCAAAGAAGTGTCGCTTCCCAGCGGGCAAAAGGGCCATGCGGAAAAAAGTGTCCAAACCAGAAATGCAGGACCGGCCATGGAGAAATGGGAGCCTTGCTACGCTGATGGGTGGGATGTAAATTGCCAACAGCCACTCTGGAGAAGTGTACGGTGTGTTCTGAAACATCTAAAAAACACAGCTTGTAGAGCATAGGGCACTTCCACTCATGGGCGTATAAATTGGGAAAACTAAAAATCAGCAAGACACAGGCACCCCAAAGTTTAGGGCTGCTCTGTTGACAAGAACCCCCACTTCATTACACCTTAAATATCCTAGGCAAGAGAAAAATGGATAAAGAAGTTGTGGTCCTCATGTACAATGGAATATCACTCAGCCATGAAATCAACGTCATAAGGCTAGTAGCAGCACGATGAGTGGATTTAGGTACGACGATTCTAAGTGAAATAAGTCACACAGAAAAAGACACTTATCATAAGATATCACTTCTAGAGGGAATGTAAAAACCGCTACACTTGAACTGAATTACAAAACAGAACAGAGTCACACGTTTAGGAAACACACTATGGCTGCTGAACGGGAAAGGTGAGGTGGGGTGATGCATAAAACAAGGGTTTCAAATTAGCTCAGATACCGTTCCATAAACCCAATATGTAAGAGACAAGACCTATTCCTTTTTCAGTGAACTGGACTCAACACCCCCTATTCACCGCACAAGAATATATCTGACTAGTAAGAATCTTCAAACCTATGTATTGATATCTCTCTGTAAGTGAGTCAAGGGGGTGTAAAGCGGCATAAACACAGCCGTGAAAAGCAGCTAAACCCCATTATAAAAATAAATTACTTTTCAAAACCCGTGAAACAAAGACAGTGAAAGAGAGAGAATTTCTTACAAAATTCGTTCAGGGGCTGTGATTCAACCTGGATTGACCATATCTAGACCCACAGCTGATTGAGACATAAGGGTGGACACTCTTGGGGCTGAGAGGTTCGGTGAGGTTGGGTGAGCCAACGCAGACCCTTTCAAGTAATACTGCATGGTACCCATCCCATGGGTCCCAAATCTCCAGGTTCAAGGGCATCTTCCTACGTCGAAAACAGGCATGAGAAACCCAGAAGATGGTACACCGTGTGATCGGGAAAGGTTTCTAAAACGCACCTCATTTCTCATCTCCTTTGCTCGGGTTCGCCATTCCAGCCGATTTACTAGCCATCTCCCTCCTTGGAGAATCAGCACCTTTAACCTCCTGTTCCGTACAGTTTGCAATTTGTCCTGAGGATGAACGGGAAGAGGGGGAACCAATGAGAGACTAGCTCTAGGTGTTGGGACAGGCACAGGTCACTCTATTTTCCCATCAGGAAGAAGAATTAAGCACAAGCTCAGCCTGCCCCCCAGAACCAGAAGAGGGCCTGAAGCAATCCTGCGCTTTTGCGACCAGCTCTCAAAAAAGCGAGTTGAAAAATGGAGCTCAGGGGCAATGCAATTCACAAACCTGCAGAGTTTTAAATGATACCTCTCGTCCACAAATATATTAAGGGAAGGCAACGAAGAGGCTTTGAAAGCAAGGCAGAATTGCAGGAAACAGATTTCAGGAGGTAGATTCGAATCGCCTTGAAAGCACATGAAAAGCGGCAAAACGTGGACAATGATGCCCTTGGCCAAAAAGGGCGTATGCGTTTTTTCCTGAATATATTCAGGAAAAAACGCATACGCCCTTTTTGGCCAACCAAGCAACCTGGAAAGGCCAATCAGCGCTCCAAAGAAGTCTCGCTTCCCAGCGGGCAAAAGGGCCATGCGGAAAAAAGTGTCCAAACCAGAAATGCAGGACCGGCCATGGAGAAATGGGAGCCTTGCTACGCTGATGGGTGGGATGTAAATTGCCAACAGCCACTCTGGAGAAGTGTACGGTGTGTTCTGAAACATCTAAAAAACACAGCTTGGAGAGCATAGGGCACTTCCACTCATGGGCGTATAAATTGGGAAAACTAAAAATCAGCAAGACACAGGCACCCCAAAGTTTAGGGCTGCTCTGTTGACAAGAACCCCCACTTCATTACACCTTAAATATCCTAGGAAAGAGAAAAATGGATAAAGAAGTTGTGGTCCTCATGTACAATGGAATATCACTCAGCCATGAAATCAACGTCATAAGGCTAGTAGCAGGATGATGAGTGGATTTAGGTACGACGATTCTAAGTGAAATAAGTCACACAGAAAAAGACACTTATCATAAGATATCACTTCTAGAGGGAATGTAAAAACCGCTACACTTGAACTGAATTACAAAACAGAACAGAGTCACACGTTTAGAAAACACACTATGGCTGCTGAACGGGAAAGGTGAGGTGGGGTGATGCATAAAACAAGGGTTTCAAATTAGCTCAGATACCGTTCCATAAACCCAATATGTAAGAGACAAGACCTATTCCTTTTTCAGTGAACTGGACTCAACACCCCCTATTCACCGCACAAGATTATATCTGACTAGTAAGAATCTTCAAACCTATCTATTGATATCTCTCTGTAAGTGAGTCAAGGGGGTGTAAAGCGGCATAAACACAGCCGTGAAAAGCAGCTAAACCCCATTATAAAAATAAATTACTTTTCAAAACCCGTGAAACAAAGACAGTGAAAGAGAGAGAAATTCTTACAAAATTCGTTCAGGGGCTGTGATGCAACCTGGATTGACCATATCTAGACCCACAGCTGATTGAGACATAAGGGTGGACACTCTTGGGGCTGAGAGGTTCGGTGAGGTTGGGTGAGCCAACGCAGACCCTTTCAAGTAATACTGCATGGTACCCATCCCATGGGTCCCAAATCTCCAGGTTCAAGGGCATCTTCCTACGTCGAAAACAGGCATGAGAAACCCAGAAGATGGTACACCGTGTGCTCGGGAAAGGTTTCTAAAACGCACCTCATTTCTCATCTCCTTTGCTCGGGTTCGCCATTCCAGCCGATTTACTAGCCATCTCCCTCCTTGGAGAATCAGCACCTTTAACCTCCTGTTCCGTACAGGTTGCAATTTGTCCTGAGGATGAACGGGAAGAGGGGGAACCAATGAGAGACTAGCTCTAGGTGTTGGGACAGGCACAGGTCACTCTATTTTCCCATCAGGAAGAAGAATTAAGCACAAGCTCAGCCTGCCCCCCAGAACCAGAAGAGGGCCTGAAGAAATCCTGCGCTTTTGCGGCCAGCTCCCAAAAAAGCGAGTTGAAAAATGGAGCTCAGGGGCACTGCAATTCACAAACCTGCAGAGTTTTAAATGATACCTCTCGTCCACAAATATATTAAGGGAAGGCAACGAAGAGGCTTTGAAAGCAAGGCAGAATTGCAGGAAACAGATTTCAGGAGGTAGATTCGAATCGCCTTGAAAGCACATGAAAAGCGGCAAAACGTGGACAATGATGCCCTTGGCCAAAAAGGGCGTATGCGTTTTTTCCTGAATATATTCAGGAAAAAACGCATACGCCCTTTTTGGCCAACCAAGCAACCTGGAAAGGCAAATCACCGCTCCAAAGAAGTCTCGCTTCCCAGCGGGCAAAAGGGCCATGCGGAAAAAAGTGTCCAAACCAGAAGTGCAGGACCGGCCATGGAGAAATGGGAGCCTTGCTACGCTGATGGGTGGGATGTAAATTGCCAACAGCCACTCTGGAGAAGTGTACGGTGTGTTCTGAAACATCTAAAAAACACAGCTTGGAGAGCATAGGGCACTTCCACTCATGGGCGTATAAGTTGGGAAAACTAAAAATCAGCAAGACACAGGCACCCCAAAGTTTAGGGCTGCTCTGTTGACAAGAACCCCCACTTCATTACACCTTAAATATCCTAGGAAAGAGAAAAATGGATAAAGAAGTTGTGGTCCTCATGTACAATGGAATATCACTCAGCCATGGAATCAACGTCATAAGGCTAGTAGCAGCACGATGAGTGGATTTAGGTACGACGATTCTAAGTGAAATAAGTCACACAGAAAAAGACACTTATCATAAGATATCACTTCTAGAGGGAATGTAAAAACCGCTACACTTGAACTGAATTACAAAACAGAACAGAGTCACACGTTTAGGAAACACACTATGGCTGCTGAACGGGAAAGGTGAGGTGGGGTGATGCATAAAACAAGGGTTTCAAATTAGCTCAGATACCGTTCCATAAACCGAATATGTAAGAGACAAGACTTATTCCTTGCTCAGTGAACTGGACTCAACACCCCCTATTCACCGCACAAGAATATATCTGACTAGTAAGAATCTTCAAACCTATGTATTGATATCTCTCTGTAAGTGAGTCAAGGGGGTGTAAAGTGGCATAAACACAGCCGTGAAAAGCAGCTAAACCCCATTATAAAAATAAATTACTTTTCAAAACCCGTGAAACAAAGACAGTGAAAGAGAGAGAATTTCTTACAAAATTCGTTCAGGGGCTGTGATTCAACCTGGATTGACCATATCTAGACCCACAGCTGATTGAGACATAAGGGTGGACACTCTTGGTGCTGAGAGGTTCGGCGAGGTTTGGTGAGCCAACGCAGACCCTTTCAAGTAATACTGCATGGTACCCATCCCATGGGTCCCAAATCTCCAGGTTCAAGGGCATCTTCCTACGTCGAAAACAGGCATGAGAAACCCAGAAGATGGTACACCGTGTGATCGGGAAAGGTTTCTAAAACGCACCTCATTTCTCATCTCCTTGGCTCGGGTTCGCCATTCCAGCCGATTTACTAGCCATCTCCCTCCTTGGAGAATCAGCACCTTTAACCTCCTGTTCCGTACAGGTTGCAATTTGTCCTGAGGATGAACGGGAAGAGGGGGAACCAATGAGAGACTAGCTCTAGGTGTTGGGACAGGCACAGGTCACTCTATTTTCCCATCAGGAAGAAGAATTAAGCACAAGCTCAGCCTGCCCCCCAGAAGCAGAAGAGGGCCTGAAGCAATCCTGCGCTTTTGCGGCCAGCTCCCAAAAAAGCGAGTTGAAAAATGGAGCTCAGGGGCACTGCAATTCACAAACCTGCAGAGTTTTAAATGATACCTCTCGTCCACAAATATATTAAGGGAAGGCAACGAAGAGGCTTTGAAAGCAAGGCAGAATTGCAGGAAACAGATTTCAGGAGGTAGATTCGAATCGCCTTGAAAGCACATGAAAAGTGGCAAAACGTGGACAATGATGCCCTTGGCCAAAAAGGGCGTATGCGTTTTTTCCTGAATATATTCAGGAAAAAACGCATACGCCCTTTTTGGCCAACCAAGCAACCTGGAAAGGCCAATCAGCGCTCCAAAGAAGTCTCGCTTCCCAGCGGGCAAAAGGGCCATGCGGAAAAAAGTGTCCAAACCAGAAATGCAGGACCGGCCATGGAGAAATGGGAGCCTTGCTACGCTGATGGGTGGGATGTAAATTGCCAACAGCCACTCTGGAGAAGTGTACGGTGTGTTCTGAAACATCTAAAAAACACAGCTTGGAGAGCATAGGGCACTTCCACTCATGGGCGTATGAATTGGGAAAACTAAAAATCAGCAAGACACAGGCACCCCAAAGTTTAGGGCTGCTCTGTTGACAAGAACCCCCACTTCATTACACCTTAAATATCCTAGGAAAGAGAAAAATGGATAAAGAAGTTGTGGTCCTCATGTACAATGGAATATCACTCAGCCATGAAATCAACGTCCTAAGGCTAGTAGCAGCACGATGAGTGGATTTAGGTACGACGATTCTAAGTGAAATAAGTCACACAGAAAAAGACACTTATCATAAGATATCACTTCTAGAGGGAATGTAAAAACCGCTACACTTGAACTGAATTACAAAACAGAACAGAGTCACACGTTTAGAAAACACACTATGGCTGCTGAACGGGAAAGGTGAGGTGGGGTGATGCATAAAACAAGGGTTTCAAATTAGCTCAGATACCGTTCCATAAACCCAATATGTAAGAGACAAGACCTATTCCTTTTTCAGTGAACTGGACTCAACACCCCCTATTCACCACACAAGATTATATCTGACTAGTAAGAATCTTCAAACCTATCTATTGATATCTCTCTGTAAGTGAGTCAAGGGGGTGTAAAGCGGCATAAACACAGCCGTGAAAAGCAGCTAAACCCCATTATAAAAATAAATTACTTTTCAAAACCCGTGAAACAAAGACAGTGAAAGAGAGAGAAATTCTTACAAAATTCGTTCAGGGGCTGTGATGCAACCTGGATTGACCATATCTAGACCCACAGCTGATTGAGACATAAGGGTGGACACTCTTGGGGCTGAGAGGTTCGGTGAGGTTGGGTGAGCCAACGCAGACCCTTTCAAGTAATACTGCATGGTACCCATCCCATGGGTCCCAAATCTCCAGGTTCAAGGGCATCTTCCTATGTCGAAAACAGGCATGAGAAACCCAGAAGATGGTACACCGTGTGATCGGGAAAGGTTTCTAAAACGCACCTCATTTCTCATCTCCTTTGCTCGGGTTCGCCATTCCAGCCGATTTACTAGCCATCTCCCTCCTTGGAGAATCAGCACCTTTAACCTCCTGTTCCGTACAGGTTGCAATTTGTCCTGAGGATGAACGGGAAGAGGGGGAACCAATGAGAGACTAGCTCTAGGTGTTGGGACAGGCACAGGTCACTCTATTTTCCCATCAGGAAGAAGAATTAAGCACAAGCTCAGCCTGCCCCCCAGAACCAGAAGAGGGCCTGAAGCAATCCTGCGCTTTTGCGGCCAGCTCCCAAAAAAGCGAGTTGAAAAATGGAGCTCAGGGGCACTGCAATTCACAAACCTGCAGAGTTTTAAATGATACCTCTCGTCCACAAATATATTAAGGGAAGGCAACGAAGAGGCTTTGAAAGCAAGGCAGAATTGCAGGAAACAGATTTCAGGAGGTAGATTCGAATCGCCTTGAAAGCACATGAAAAGCGGCAAAACGTGGACAATGATGCCCTTGGCCAAAAAGGGCGTATGCGTTTTTTCCTGAATATATTCAGGAAAAAACGCATACGCCCTTTTTGGCCAACCAAGCAACCTGGAAAGGCAAATCACCGCTCCAAAGAAGTCTCGCTTCCCAGCGGGCAAAAGGGCCATGCGGAAAAAAGTGTCCAAACCAGAAGTGCAGGACCGGCCATGGAGAAATGGGAGCCTTGCTACGCTGATGGGTGGGATGTAAATTGCCAACAGCCACTCTGGAGAAGTGTACGTTGTGTTCTGAAATATCTTAAAAACACAGCTTGGAGAGCACAGGGCACTTCCACTCATGGGCGTATAAGTTGGGAAAACTAAAAATCAGCAAGACACAGGCACCCCAAAGTTTAGGGCTGCTCTGTTGACAAGAACCCCCACTTCATTACACCTTAAATATCCTAGGAAAGAGAAAAATGGATAAAGAAGTTGTGGTCCTCATGTACAATGGAATATCACTCAGCCATGAAATTAACGTCATAAGGCTAGTAGCAGCACGATGAGTGGATTTAGGTACGACGATTCTAAGTGAAATAAGTCACACAGAAAAAGACACTTATCATAAGATATCACTTAGAGAGGGAATGTAAAAACCGCTACACTTGAACTGAATTACAAAACAGAACAGAGTCAAACGTTTAGGAAACAGACTATGGCTGCTGAACGGGAAAGGGGAGGTGTGGTGATGCATAAAACAAGCGTTTCAAATTAGCTCAGATACCGTTCCATAAACCCAATATGTAAGAGACAAGACCTATTCCTTTTTCAGTGAACTGGACTCAACACCCCCTATTCACCGCACAAGATTATATCTGACTAGTAAGAATCTTCAAACCTATCTATTTATATCTCTCTGTAAGTGAGTCAAGGGGGTGGAAAGCGGCATAAACACAGCCGTGAAAAGCAGCTAAACCCCATTATAAAAATAAATTACTTTTCAAAACCCGTGAAACAAAGACAGTGAAAGAGAGAGAAATTCTTACAAAATTCTTTCAGGGGCTGTGATGCAACCTGGATTGACCATATCTAGACCCACAGCTGATTGAGACATAAGGGTGGACACTCTTCGGGCTGAGAGGTTCGGTGTGGTTGGGTGAGCCAACGCAGACCCTTTCAAGTAATACTGCATGGTACCCATCCCATGGGTCCCAAATCTCCAGGTTCAAGGGCATCTTCCTACGTCGAAAACAGGCATGAGAAACCCAGAAGATGGTACACCGTGTGATCGGGAAAGGTTTCTAAAACGCACCTCATTTCTCATCTCCTTGGCTCGGGTTCGCCATTCCAGCCGATTTACTAGCCATCTCCCTCTTTGGAGAATCAGCACCTTTAACCTCCTGTTCCGTACAGGTTGCAATTTGTCCTGAGGATGAACGGGAAGAGGGGGAACCAATGAGAGACTAGCTCTAGGTGTTGGGACAGGCACAGGTCACTCTATTTTCCCATCAGGAAGAAGAATTAAGCACAAGCTCAGCCTGCCCCCCAGAACCAGAAGAGGGCCTGAAGCAATCCTGCGCTTTTGCGGCCAGCTCCCAAAAAAGCGAGTTGAAAAATGGAGCTCAGGGGCACTGCAATTCACAAACCTGCAGAGTTTTAAATGATACCTCTCGTCCACAAATATATTAAGGGAAGGCAACGAAGAGGCTTTGAAAGCAAGGCAGAATTGCAGGAAACAGATTTCAGGAGGTAGATTCGAATCGCCTTGAAAGCACATGAAAAGCGGCAAAACGTGGACAATGATGCCCTTGGCCAAAAAGGGCGTATGCGTTTTTTCCTGAATATATTCAGGAAAAAACGCATATGCCCTTTTTGGCCAACAAAGCAACCTGGAAAGGCAAATCAGCGCTCCAAAGAAGTCTCGCTTCCCAGCGGGCAAAAGGGCCATGCGGAAAAAAGTGTCCAAACCAGAAATGCAGGACCGGCCATGGAGAAATGGGAGCCTTGCTACGCTGATGGGTGGGATGTAAATTGCCAACAGCCACTCTGGAGAAGTGTACGGTGTGTTCTGAAACATCTAAAAAACACAGCTTGGAGAGCATAGGGCACTTCCACTCATGGGCGTATAAATTGGGAAAACTAAAAATCAGCAAGACACAGGCACCCCAAAGTTTAGGGCTGCTCTGTTGACAAGAACCCCCACTTCATTACACCTTAAATATCCTAGGAAAGAGAAAAATGGATAAAGAAGTTGTGGTCCTCATGTACAATGGAATATCACTCAGCCATGAAATCCACGTCATAAGGCTAGTGGCAGCACGATGAGTGGATTTAGGTACGAAGATTCTAAGTGAAATAAGTCACACAGAAAAAGACACTTATCATAAGATATCACTTCGAGAGGGAATGTAAAAACCGCTACACTTGAACTGAATTACAAAACAGAACAGAGTCAAACGTTTAGGAAACAGACTATGGCTGCTGAACGGGAAAGGGGAGGTGGGGTGATGCATAAAACAAGGGTTTCAAATTAGCTCAGATACCATTCCATAAACCCAATATGTAAGAGACAAGACCTATTCCTTGCTCAGTGAACTGGACTCAACACCCCCTATTCACCGCACAAGAATATATCTGACTAGTAAGAATCTTCAAACCTATGTATTGATATCTCTCTGTAAGTGAGTCAAGGGGGTGTAAAGCGGCATAAACACAGCCGTGAAAAGCAGCTAAACCCCATTATAAAAATAAATTACTTTTCAAAACCCGTGAAACAAAGACAGTGAAAGAGAGAGAAATTCTTACAAAATTCGTTCAGGGGCTGTGATGCAACATGGATTGACCATATCTAGAACCACAGGTGATTGAGACATAAGGGTGGACACTCTTGGGGCTGAGAGGTTCGGTGAGGTTGGGTGAGCCAACGCAGACCCTTTCAAGTAATACTGCATGGTACCCATCCCATGGGTCCCAAATCTCCAGGTTCAAGGCCATCTTCCTACATGGAAAACAGGCATGAGAAACCCAGAAGATGGTACACCGTGTGATCGGGAAAGGTTTCTAAAACGCACCTCATTTCTCATCTCCTTGGCTCAGGTTCGCCATTCCAGCCGATTTACTAGCCATCTCCCTCCTTGGAGAATCAGCACCTTTAACCTCCTGTTCCGTACAGGTTGCAATTTGTCCTGAGGATGAACGGGAAGAGGGGGAACCAATGAGAGACTAGCTCTAGGTGTTGGGACAGGCACAGGTCACTCTATTTTCCCATCAGGAAGAAGAATTAAGCACAAGCTCAGCCTGCCCCCCAGAACCAGAAGAGGGCCTGAAGCAATCCTGCGCTTTTGCGGCCAGCTCCCAAAAAAGCGAGATGAAAAATGGAGCTCAGGGGCACTGCAATTCACAAACCTGCAGAGTTTTAAATGATACCTCTCGTCCACAAATATATTAAGGGAAGGCAACGAAGAGGCTTTGAAAGCAAGGCAGAATTGCAGGAAACAGATTTCAGGAGGTAGATTCGAATCGCCTTGAAAGCACATGAAAAGCGGCAAAACGTGGACAATGATGCCCTTGGCCAAAAAGGGCGTATGCGTTTTTTCCTGAATATATTCAGGAAAAAACGCATACGCCCTTTTTGGCCAACCAAGCAACCTGGAAAGGCAAATCAGCGCTCCAAAGAAGTCTCGCTTCCCAGCGGGCAAAAGGACCATGCGGAAAAAAGTGTCCAAACCAGAAGTGCAGGACCGGCCATGGAGAAATGGGAGCCTTGCTACGCTGATGGGTGGGATGTAAATTGCCAACAGCCACTCTGGAGAAGTGTACGGTGTGTTCTGAAACATCTAAAAAACACAGCTTGGAGAGCATAGGGCACTTCCACTCATGGGCGTATAAGTTGGGAAAACTAAAAATCAGCAAGACACAGGCACCCCAAAGTTTAGGGCTGCTCTGTTGACAAGAACCCCCACTTCATTACACCTTAAATATCCTAGGAAAGAGAAAAATGGATAAAGAAGTTGTGGTCCTCATGTACAATGGAATATCACTCAGCCATGAAATCAACGTCATAAGGATAGTAGCAGCACGATGAGTGGATTTAGGTACGACGATTCTAAGTGAAATAAGTCACACAGAAAAAGACACTTATCATAAGATATCACTTCTAGAGGGAATGTAAAAACCGCTACACTTGAACTGAAATACAAAACAGAACAGAGTCACACGTTTGGAAAACACACTATGGCTGCTGAACGGGAAAAGTGAGGTGGGGTGATGCATAAAACAAGGGTTTCAAATTAGCTCATATACCGTTCCATAAACCCAATATGTAAGAGACAAGACCTATTCCTTTTTCAGTGAACTGGACTCAACACCCCCTATTCACCGCACAAGATTATATCTGACTAGTAAGAATCTTCAAACCTATCTATTGATATCTCTCTGTAAGTGAGTCAAGGGGGTGTAAAGCGGCATAAACACAGCCGTGAAAAGCAGCTAAACCCCATTATAAAAATAAATTACTTTTCAAAACCCGTGAAACAAAGACAGTGAAAGAGAGAGAAATTCTTACAAAATTCGTTCAGGGGCTGTGATGCAACCTGGATTGACCATATCTAGACCCACAGCTGATTGAGACATAAGGGTGGACACTCTTGGGGCTGAGAGGTTCGGTGAGGTTGGGTGAGCCAACGCAGACCCTTTCAAGTAATACTGCATGGTACCCATCCCATGGGTCCCAAATCTCCAGGTTCAAGGGCATCTTCCTACGTCGAAAACAGGCATGAGAAACCCAGAAGATGGTACACCGTGTGATCGGGAAAGGTTTCTAAAACGCACCTCATTTCTCATCTCCTTGGCTCGGGTTCGCCATTCCAGCCGATTTACTAGCCATCTCCCTCCTTGGAGAATCAGCACCTTTAACCTCCTGTTCCGTACAGGTTGCAATTTGTCCTGAGGATGAACGGGAAGAGGGGGAACCAATGAAAGACTAGCTCTAGGTGTTGGGACAGGCACAGGTCACTCTATTTTCCCATCAGGAAGAAGAATTAAGCACAAGCTCAGCCTGCCCCCCAGAACCAGAAGAGGGCCTGAAGCAATCCTGCGCTTTTGCGGCCAGCTCCCAAAAAAGCGAGATGAAAAATGGAGCTCAGGGGCACTGCAATTCACAAACCTGCAGAGTTTTAAATGATACCTCTCGTCCACAAATATATTAAGGGAAGGCAACGAAGAGGCTTTGAATGCAAGGCAGAATTGCAGGAAACAGATTTCAGGAGGTAGATTCGAATCGCCTTGAAAGCACATGAAAAGCGGCAAAACGTGGACAATGATGCCCTTGGCCAAAAAGGGCGTATGTGTTTTTTCCTGAATATATTCAGGAAAAAACGCATACGCCCTTTTTGGCCAACCAAGCAACCTGGAAAGGCCAATCAGCGCTCCAAAGAAGTCTCGCTTCCCAGCGGGCAAAAGGGCCATGCGGAAAAAAGTGTCCAAACCAGAAGTGCAGGACCGGCCATGGAGAAATGGGAGCCTTGCTACGCTGATGGGTGGGATGTAAATTGCCAACAGCCACTCTGGAGAAGTGTATGGTGTGTTCTGAAACATCTAAAAAACACAGCTTGGAGAGCATAGGGCACTTCCACTCATGGGCGTATAAATTGGGAAAACTAAAAATCAGCAAGACACAGGCACCCCAAAGTTTAGGGCTGCTCTGTTGACAAGAACCCCCACTTCATTACACCTTAAATATCCTAGGAAAGAGAAAAATGGATAAAGAAGTTGTGGTCCTCATGTACAATGGAATATCACTCAGCCATGAAATCCACGTCATAACGCTAGTAGCAGCACGATGAGTGGATTTAGGTACGACGATTCTAAGTGAAATAAGTCACACAGAAAAAGACACTTATCATAAGATATCACTTCTAGAGGGAATGTAAAAACCGCTACACTTGAACTGAATTACAAAACAGAACAGAGTCACACGTTTAGGAAACACACTATGGCTGCTGAACGGGAAAGGTGAGGTGGGGTGATGCATAAAACAAGGGTTTCAAATTAGCTCAGATACCGTTCCATAAACCCAATATGTAAGAGACAAGACCTATTCCTTTTTCAGTGAACTGGACGCAACACCCCCTATTCACCGCACAAGAATATATCTGACTAGTAAGAATCTTCAAACCTATGTATTGATATCTCTCTGTAAGTGAGTCAAGGGGGTGTAAAGCGGCATAAACACAGCCGTGAAAAGCAGCTAAACCCCATTATAAAAATAAATTACTTTTCAAAACCCGTGAAACAAAGACAGTGAAAGAGAGAGAAATTCTTACAAAATTCGTTCAGGGGCTGTGATGCAACCTGGATTGACCATATCTAGAACCACAGGTGATTGAGACATAAGGGTGGACACTCTTGGGGCTGAGAGGTTCGGTGAGGTTGGGTGAGCCAACGCAGACCCTTTCAAGTAATACTGCATGGTACCCATCCCATGGGTCCCAAATCTCCAGGTTCAAGGCCATCTTCCTACATGGAAAACAGGCATGAGAAACCCAGAAGATGGTACACCGTGTGATCGGGAAAGGTTTCTAAAACGCACCTCATTTCTCATCTCCTTGGCTCAGGTTCGCCATTCCAGCCGATTTACTAGCCATCTCCCTCCTTGGAGAATCAGCACCTTTAACCTCCTGTTCCGTACAGGTTGCAATTTGTCCTGAGGATGAACGGGAAGAGGGGGAACCAATGAGAGACTAGCTCTAGGTGTTGGGACAGGCACAGGTCACTCTATTTTCCCATCAGGAAGAAGAATTAAGCACAAGCTCAGCCTGCCCCCCAGAACCAGAAGAGGGCCTGAAGCAATCCTGCGCTTTTGCGGCCAGCTCCCAAAAAAGCGAGATGAAAAATGGAGCTCAGGGGCACTGCAATTCACAAACCTGCAGAGTTTTAAATGATACCTCTCGTCCACAAATATATTAAGGGAAGGCAACGAAGAGGCTTTGAAAGCAAGGCAGAATTGCAGGAAACAGATTTCAGGAGGTAGATTCGAATCGCCTTGAAAGCACATGAAAAGCGGCAAAACGTGGACAATGATGCCCTTGGCCAAAAAGGGCGTATGCGTTTTTTCCTGAATATATTCAGGAAAAAACGCATACGCCCTTTTTGGCCAACCAAGCAACCTGGAAAGGCAAATCAGCGCTCCAAAGAAGTCTCGCTTCCCAGCGGGCAAAAGGACCATGCGGAAAAAAGTGTCCAAACCAGAAGTGCAGGACCGGCCATGGAGAAATGGGAGCCTTGCTACGCTGATGGGTGGGATGTAAATTGCCAACAGCCACTCTGGAGAAGTGTACGGTGTGTTCTGAAACATCTAAAAAACACAGCTTGGAGAGCATAGGGCACTTCCACTCATGGGCGTATAAGTTGGGAAAACTAAAAATCAGCAAGACACAGGCACCCCAAAGTTTAGGGCTGCTCTGTTGACAAGAACCCCCACTTCATTACACCTTAAATATCCTAGGAAAGAGAAAAATGGATAAAGAAGTTGTGGTCCTCATGTACAATGGAATATCACTCAGCCATGAAATCAACGTCATAAGGATAGTAGCAGCACGATGAGTGGATTTAGGTACGACGATTCTAAGTGAAATAAGTCACACAGAAAAAGACACTTATCATAAGATATCACTTCTAGAGGGAATGTAAAAACCGCTACACTTGAACTGAAATACAAAACAGAACAGAGTCACACGTTTGGAAAACACACTATGGCTGCTGAACGGGAAAAGTGAGGTGGGGTGATGCATAAAACAAGGGTTTCAAATTAGCTCAGATACCGTTCCATAAACCCAATATGTAAGAGACAAGACCTATTCCTTTTTCAGTGAACTGGACTCAACACCCCCTATTCACCGCACAAGATTATATCTGACTAGTAAGAATCTTCAAACCTATCTATTGATATCTCTCTGTAAGTGAGTCAAGGGGGTGTAAAGCGGCATAAACACAGCCGTGAAAAGCAGCTAAACCCCATTATAAAAATAAATTACTTTTCAAAACCCGTGAAACAAAGACAGTGAAAGAGAGAGAAATTCTTACAAAATTCGTTCAGGGGCTGTGATGCAACCTGGATTGACCATATCTAGACCCACAGCTGATTGAGACATAAGGGTGGACACTCTTGGGGCTGAGAGGTTCGGTGAGGTTGGGTGAGCCAACGCAGACCCTTTCAAGTAATACTGCATGGTACCCATCCCATGGGTCCCAAATCTCCAGGTTCAAGGGCATCTTCCTACGTCGAAAACAGGCATGAGAAACCCAGAAGATGGTACACCGTGTGATCGGGAAAGGTTTCTAAAACGCACCTCATTTCTCATCTCCTTGGCTCGGGTTCGCCATTCCAGCCGATTTACTAGCCATCTCCCTCCTTGGAGAATCAGCACCTTTAACCTCCTGTTCCGTACAGGTTGCAATTTGTCCTGAGGATGAACGGGAAGAGGGGGAACCAATGAAAGACTAGCTCTAGGTGTTGGGACAGGCACAGGTCACTCTATTTTCCCATCAGGAAGAAGAATTAAGCACAAGCTCAGCCTGCCCCCCAGAACCAGAAGAGGGCCTGAAGCAATCCTGCGCTTTTGCGGCCAGCTCCCAAAAAAGCGAGATGAAAAATGGAGCTCAGGGGCACTGCAATTCACAAACCTGCAGAGTTTTAAATGATACCTCTCGTCCACAAATATATTAAGGGAAGGCAACGAAGAGGCTTTGAATGCAAGGCAGAATTGCAGGAAACAGATTTCAGGAGGTAGATTCGAATCGCCTTGAAAGCACATGAAAAGCGGCAAAACGTGGACAATGATGCCCTTGGCCAAAAAGGGCGTATGTGTTTTTTCCTGAATATATTCAGGAAAAAACGCATACGCCCTTTTTGGCCAACCAAGCAACCTGGAAAGGCCAATCAGCGCTCCAAAGAAGTCTCGCTTCCCAGCGGGCAAAAGGGCCATGCGGAAAAAAGTGTCCAAACCAGAAGTGCAGGACCGGCCATGGAGAAATGGGAGCCTTGCTACGCTGATGGGTGGGATGTAAATTGCCAACAGCCACTCTGGAGAAGTGTACGGTGTGTTCTGAAACATCTAAAAAACACAGCTTGGAGAGCATAGGGCACTTCCACTCATGGGCGTATAAATTGGGAAAACTAAAAATCAGCAAGACACAGGCACCCCAAAGTTTAGGGCTGCTCTGTTGACAAGAACCCCCACTTCATTACACCTTAAATATCCTAGGAAAGAGAAAAATGGATAAAGAAGTTGTGGTCCTCATGTACAATGGAATATCACTCAGCCATGAAATCCACGTCATAACGCTAGTAGCAGCACGATGAGTGGATTTAGGTACGACGATTCTAAGTGAAATAAGTCACACAGAAAAAGACACTTATCATAAGATATCACTTCTAGAGGGAATGTAAAAACCGCTACACTTGAACTGAATTACAAAACAGAACAGAGTCACACGTTTAGGAAACACACTATGGCTGCTGAACGGGAAAGGTGAGGTGGGGTGATGCATAAAACAAGGGTTTCAAATTAGCTCAGATACCGTTCCATAAACCCAATATGTAAGAGACAAGACCTATTCCTTTTTCAGTGAACTGGACGCAACACCCCCTATTCACCGCACAAGAATATATCTGACTAGTAAGAATCTTCAAACCTATGTATTGATATCTCTCTGTAAGTGAGTCAAGGGGGTGTAAAGCGGCATAAACACAGCCGTGAAAAGCAGCTAAACCCCATTATAAAAATAAATTACTTTTCAAAACCCGTGAAACAAAGACAGTGAAAGAGAGAGAAATTCTTACAAAATTCGTTCAGGGGCTGTGATGCAACCTGGATTGACCATATCTAGACCCACAGCTGATTGAGACATAAGGGTGGACACTCTTGGGGCTGAGAGGTTCGGTGTGGTTGGGTGAGCCAACGCAGACCCTTTCAAGTAATACTGCATGGTACCCATCCCATGGGTCCCAAATCTCCAGGTTCAAGGGCATCTTCCTACGTCGAAAACAGGCATGAGAAACCCAGAAGATGGTACACCGTGTGATCGGGAAAGGTTTCTAAAACGCACCTCATTTCTCATCTCCTTGGCTCGGGTTCGCCATTCCAGCCGATTTACTAGCCATCTCCCTCCTTGGAGAATCAGCACCTTTAACCTCCTGTTCCGTACAGGTTGCAATTTGTCCTGAGGATGAACGGGAAGAGGGGGAACCAATGAAAGACTAGCTCTAGGTGTTGGGACAGGCACAGGTCACTCTATTTTCCCATCAGGAAGAAGAATTAAGCACAAGCTCAGCCTGCCCCCCAGAACCAGAAGAGGGCCTGAAGCAATCCTGCGCTTTTGCGGCCAGCTCCCAAAAAAGCGAGATGAAAAATGGAGCTCAGGGGCACTGCAATTCACAAACCTGCAGAGTTTTAAATGATACCTCTCGTCCACAAATATATTAAGGGAAGGCAACGAAGAGGCTTTGAATGCAAGGCAGAATTGCAGGAAACAGATTTCAGGAGGTAGATTCGAATCGCCTTGAAAGCACATGAAAAGCGGCAAAACGTGGACAATGATGCCCTTGGCCAAAAAGGGCGTATGTGTTTTTTCCTGAATATATTCAGGAAAAAACGCATACGCCCTTTTTGGCCAACCAAGCAACCTGGAAAGGCCAATCAGCGCTCCAAAGAAGTCTCGCTTCCCAGCGGGCAAAAGGGCCATGCGGAAAAAAGTGTCCAAACCAGAAGTGCAGGACCGGCCATGGAGAAATGGGAGCCTTGCTACGCTGATGGGTGGGATGTAAATTGCCAACAGCCACTCTGGAGAAGTGTACGGTGTGTTCTGAAACATCTAAAAAACACAGCTTGGAGAGCATAGGGCACTTCCACTCATGGGCGTATAAATTGGGAAAACTAAAAATCAGCAAGACACAGGCACCCCAAAGTTTAGGGCTGCTCTGTTGACAAGAACCCCCACTTCATTACACCTTAAATATCCTAGGAAAGAGAAAAATGGATAAAGAAGTTGTGGTCCTCATGTACAATGGAATATCACTCAGCCATGAAATCCACGTCATAACGCTAGTAGCAGCACGATGAGTGGATTTAGGTACGACGATTCTAAGTGAAATAAGTCACACAGAAAAAGACACTTATCATAAGATATCACTTCTAGAGGGAATGTAAAAACCGCTACACTTGAACTGAATTACAAAACAGAACAGAGTCACACGTTTAGGAAACACACTATGGCTGCTGAACGGGAAAGGTGAGGTGGGGTGATGCATAAAACAAGGGTTTCAAATTAGCTCAGATACCGTTCCATAAACCCAATATGTAAGAGACAAGACCTATTCCTTTTTCAGTGAACTGGACGCAACACCCCCTATTCACCGCACAAGAATATATCTGACTAGTAAGAATCTTCAAACCTATGTATTGATATCTCTCTGTAAGTGAGTCAAGGGGGTGTAAAGCGGCATAAACACAGCCGTGAAAAGCAGCTAAACCCCATTATAAAAATAAATTACTTTTCAAAACCCGTGAAACAAAGACAGTGAAAGAGAGAGAAATTCTTACAAAATTCGTTCAGGGGCTGTGATGCAACCTGGATTGACCATATCTAGACCCACAGCTGATTGAGACATAAGGGTGGACACTCTTGGGGCTGAGAGGTTCGGTGTGGTTGGGTGAGCCAACGCAGACCCTTTCAAGTAATACTGCATGGTACCCATCCCATGGGTCCCAAATCTCCAGGTTCAAGGGCATCTTCCTACGTCGAAAACAGGCATGAGAAACCCAGAAGATGGTACACCGTGTGATCGGGAAAGGTTTCTAAAACGCACCTCATTTCTCATCTCCTTGGCTCGGGTTCGCCATTCCAGCCGATTTACTAGCCATCTCCCTCCTTGGAGAATCAGCACCTTTAACCTCCTGTTCCGTACAGGTTGCAATTTGTCCTGAGGATGAACGGGAAGAGGGGGAACCAATGAGAGACTAGCTCTAGGTGTTGGGACAGGCACAGGTCACTCTATTTTCCCATCAGGAAGAAGAATTAAGCACAAGCTCAGCCTGCCCCCCAGAACCAGAAGAGGGCCTGAAGCAATCCTGCGCTTTTGCGGCCAGCTCCCAAAAAAGCGAGATGAAAAATGGAGCTCAGGGGCACTGCAATTCACAAACCTGCAGAGTTTTAAATGATACCTCTCGTCCACAAATATATTAAGGGAAGGCAACGAAGAGGCTTTGAATGCAAGGCAGAATTGCAGGAAACAGATTTCAGGAGGTAGATTCGAATCGCCTTGAAAGCACATGAAAAGCGGCAAAACGTGGACAATGATGCCCTTGGCCAAAAAGGGCGTATGTGTTTTTTCCTGAATATATTCAGGAAAAAACGCATACGCCCTTTTTGGCCAACCAAGCAACCTGGAAAGGCCAATCAGCGCTCCAAAGAAGTCTCGCTTCCCAGCGGGCAAAAGGGCCATGCGGAAAAAAGTGTCCAAACCAGAAGTGCAGGACCGGCCATGGAGAAATGGGAGCCTTGCTACGCTGATGGGTGGGATGTAAATTGCCAACAGCCACTCTGGAGAAGTGTACGGTGTGTTCTGAAACATCTAAAAAACACAGCTTGGAGAGCATAGGGCACTTCCACTCATGGGCGTATAAATTGGGAAAACTAAAAATCAGCAAGACACAGGCACCCCAAAGTTTAGGGCTGCTCTGTTGACAAGAACCCCCACTTCATTACACCTTAAATATCCTAGGAAAGAGAAAAATGGATAAAGAAGTTGTGGTCCTCATGTACAATGGAATATCACTCAGCCATGAAATCCACGTCATAACGCTAGTAGCAGCACGATGAGTGGATTTAGGTACGACGATTCTAAGTGAAATAAGTCACACAGAAAAAGACACTTATCATAAGATATCACTTCTAGAGGGAATGTAAAAACCGCTACACTTGAACTGAATTACAAAACAGAACAGAGTCACACGTTTAGGAAACACACTATGGCTGCTGAACGGGAAAGGTGAGGTGGGGTGATGCATAAAACAAGGGTTTCAAATTAGCTCAGATACCGTTCCATAAACCCAATATGTAAGAGACAAGACCTATTCCTTTTTCAGTGAACTGGACGCAACACCCCCTATTCACCGCACAAGAATATATCTGACTAGTAAGAATCTTCAAACCTATGTATTGATATCTCTCTGTAAGTGAGTCAAGGGGGTGTAAAGCGGCATAAACACAGCCGTGAAAAGCAGCTAAACCCCATTATAAAAATAAATTACTTTTCAAAACCCGTGAAACAAAGACAGTGAAAGAGAGAGAAATTCTTACAAAATTCGTTCAGGGGCTGTGATGCAACCTGGATTGACCATATCTAGACCCACAGCTGATTGAGACATAAGGGTGGACACTCTTGGGGCTGAGAGGTTCGGTGTGGTTGGGTGAGCCAACGCAGACCCTTTCAAGTAATACTGCATGGTACCCATCCCATGGGTCCCAAATCTCCAGGTTCAAGGGCATCTTCCTACGTCGAAAACAGGCATGAGAAACCCAGAAGATGGTACACCGTGTGATCGGGAAAGGTTTCTAAAACGCACCTCATTTCTCATCTCCTTGGCTCGGGTTCGCCATTCCAGCCGATTTACTAGCCATCTCCCTCCTTGGAGAATCAGCACCTTTAACCTCCTGTTCCGTACAGGTTGCAATTTGTCCTGAGGATGAACGGGAAGAGGGGGAACCAATGAGAGACTAGCTCTAGGTGTTGGGACAGGCACAGGTCACTCTATTTTCCCATCAGGAAGAAGAATTAAGCACAAGCTCAGCCTGCCCCCCAGAACCAGAAGAGGGCCTGAAGCAATCCTGCGCTTTTGCGGCCAGCTCCCAAAAAAGCGAGATGAAAAATGGAGCTCAGGGGCACTGCAATTCACAAACCTGCAGAGTTTTAAATGATACCTCTCGTCCACAAATATATTAAGGGAAGGCAACGAAGAGGCTTTGAATGCAAGGCAGAATTGCAGGAAACAGATTTCAGGAGGTAGATTCGAATCGCCTTGAAAGCACATGAAAAGCGGCAAAACGTGGACAATGATGCCCTTGGCCAAAAAGGGCGTATGTGTTTTTTCCTGAATATATTCAGGAAAAAACGCATACGCCCTTTTTGGCCAACCAAGCAACCTGGAAAGGCCAATCAGCGCTCCAAAGAAGTCTCGCTTCCCAGCGGGCAAAAGGGCCATGCGGAAAAAAGTGTCCAAACCAGAAGTGCAGGACCGGCCATGGAGAAATGGGAGCCTTGCTACACTGATGGGTGGGATGTAAATTGCCAACAGCCACTCTGGAGAAGTGTACGGTGTGTTCTGAAACATCTAAAAAACACAGCTTGGAGAGCATAGGGCACTTCCACTCATGGGCGTATAAATTGGGAAAACTAAAAATCAGCAAGACACAGGCACCCCAAAGTTTAGGGCTGCTCTGTTGACAAGAACCCCCACTTCATTACACCTTAAATATCCTAGGAAAGAGAAAAATGGATAAAGAAGTTGTGGTCCTCATGTACAATGGAATATCACTCAGCCATGAAATCCACGTCATAACGCTAGTAGCAGCACGATGAGTGGATTTAGGTACGACGATTCTAAGTGAAATAAGTCACACAGAAAAAGACACTTATCATAAGATATCACTTCTAGAGGGAATGTAAAAACCGCTACACTTGAACTGAATTACAAAACAGAACAGAGTCACACGTTTAGGAAACACACTATGGCTGCTGAACGGGAAAGGTGAGGTGGGGTGATGCATAAAACAAGGGTTTCAAATTAGCTCAGATACCGTTCCATAAACCCAATATGTAAGAGACAAGACCTATTCCTTTTTCAGTGAACTGGACGCAACACCCCCTATTCACCGCACAAGAATATATCTGACTAGTAAGAATCTTCAAACCTATGTATTGATATCTCTCTGTAAGTGAGTCAAGGGGGTGTAAAGCGGCATAAACACAGCCGTGAAAAGCAGCTAAACCCCATTATAAAAATAAATTACTTTTCAAAACCCGTGAAACAAAGACAGTGAAAGAGAGAGAAATTCTTACAAAATTCGTTCAGGGGCTGTGATGCAACCTGGATTGACCATATCTAGACCCACAGCTGATTGAGACATAAGGGTGGACACTCTTGGGGCTGAGAGGTTCGGTGTGGTTGGGTGAGCCAACGCAGACCCTTTCAAGTAATACTGCATGGTACCCATCCCATGGGTCCCAAATCTCCAGGTTCAAGGGCATCTTCCTACGTCGAAAACAGGCATGAGAAACCCAGAAGATGGTACACCGTGTGATCGGGAAAGGTTTCTAAAACGCACCTCATTTCTCATCTCCTTGGCTCGGGTTCGCCATTCCAGCCGATTTACTAGCCATCTCCCTCCTTGGAGAATCAGCACCTTTAACCTCCTGTTCCGTACAGGTTGCAATTTGTCCTGAGGATGAACGGGAAGAGGGGGAACCAATGAGAGACTAGCTCTAGGTGTTGGGACAGGCACAGGTCACTCTATTTTCCCATCAGGAAGAAGAATTAAGCACAAGCTCAGCCTGCCCCCCAGAACCAGAAGAGGGCCTGAAGCAATCCTGCGCTTTTGCGGCCAGCTCCCAAAAAAGCGAGTTGAAAAATGGAGCTCAGGGGCACTGCAATTCACAAACCTGCAGAGTTTTAAATGATACCTCTCGTCCACAAATATATTAAGGGAAGGCAACGAAGAGGCTTTGAATGCAAGGCAGAATTGCAGGAAACAGATTTCAGGAGGTAGATTCGAATCGCCTTGAAAGCACATGAAAAGCGGCAAAACGTGGACAATGATGCCCTTGGCCAAAAAGGGCGTATGTGTTTTTTCCTGAATATATTCAGGAAAAAACGCATACGCCCTTTTTGGCCAACCAAGCAACCTGGAAAGGCAAATCTGCGCTCCAAAGAAGTGTCGCTTCCCAGCGGGCAAAAGGGCCATGCGGAAAAAAGTGTCCAAACCAGAAGTGCAGGACCGGCCATGGAGAGATGGGAGCCTTGCTACGCTGATGGGTGGGATGTAAATTGCCAACAGCCACTCTGGAGACGTGTACGGTGTGTTCTGAAACATCTAAAAAACACAGCTTGGAGAGCATAGGGCACTTCCACTCATGGGCGTATAAATTGGGAAAACTAAAAATCAGCAAGACACAGGCACCCCAAAGTTTAGGGCTGCTCTGTTGACAAGAACCCCCACTTCATTACACCTTAAATATCCTAGGAAAGAGAAAAATGGATAAAGAAGTTGTGGTCCTCATGTACAATGGAATATCACTCAGCCATGAAATCAACGTCATAACGCTAGTAGCAGCACGATGAGTGGATTTAGGTACGACGATTCTAAGTGAAATAAGTCACACAGAAAAAGACACTTATCATAAGATATCACTTCTAGAGGGAATGTAAAAACCGCTACACTTGAACTGAATTACAAAACAGAACAGAGTCACACGTTTAGGAAACACACTATGGCTGCTGAACGGGAAAGGTGAGGTGGGGTGATGCATAAAACAAGGGTTTCAAATTAGCTCAGATACCGTTCCATAAACCCAATATGTAAGAGACAAGACCTACTCCTTTTTCAATGAACTGCACTCAACACCCCCTATTCACCGCACAAGAATATATCTGACTAGTAAGAATCTTCAAACCTATGTATTGATATCTCTCTGTAAGTGAGTCAAGGGGGTGTAAAGCGGCATAAACACAGCCGTGAAAAGCAGCTAAACCCCATTATAAAAATAAATTACTTTTCAAAACCCGTGAAACAAAGACAGTGAAAGAGAGAGAAATTCTTACAAAATTCGTTCAGGGGCTGTGATGCAACCTGGATTGACCATATCTAGACCCACAGCTGATTGAGACATAAGGGTGGACACTCTTGGGGCTGAGAGGTTCGGTGTGGTTGGGTGAGCCAACGCAGACCCTTTCAAGTAATACTGCATGGTACCCATCCCATGGGTCCCAAATCTCCAGGTTCAAGGGCATCTTCCTACGTCGAAAACAGGCATGAGAAACCCAGAAGATGGTACACCGTGTGATCGGGAAAGGTTTCTAAAACGCACCTCATTTCTCATCTCCTTGGCTCGGGTTCGCCATTCCAGCCGATTTACTAGCCATCTCCCTCCTTGGAGAATCAGCACCTTTAACCTCCTGTTCCGTACAGGTTGCACTTTGTCCTGAGGATGAACGGGAAGAGGGGGAACCAATGAGAGACTAGCTCTAGGTGTTGGGACAGGCACAGGTCACTCTATTTTCCCATCAGGAAGAAGAATTAAGCACAAGCTCAGCCTGCCCCCCAGAACCAGAAGAGGGCCTGAAGCAATCCTGCGCTTTTGCGGCCAGCTCCCAAAAAAGCGAGTTGAAAAATGGAGCTCAGGGGCACTGCAATTCACAAACCTGCAGAGTTTTAAATGATACCTCTCGTCCACAAATATATTAAGGGAAGGCAACGAAGAGGCTTTGAAAGCAAGGCAGAATTGCAGGAAACAGATTTCAGGAGGTAGATTCGAATCGCCTTGAAAGCACATGAAAAGCGGCAAAACGTGGACAATGATGCCCTTGGCCAAAAAGGGCGTATGCGTTTTTTCCTGAATATATTCAGGAAAAAACGCAAACGCCCTTTTTGGCCAACCAAGCAACCTGGAAAGGCCAATCAGCGCTCCAAAGAAGCCTCACTTCCCAGCGGGCAAAAGGGCCATGCGGAAAAAAGTGTCCAAACCAGAAATGCAGGACCGGCCATGGAGAAATGGGAGCCTTGCTACGCTGATGGGTGGGATGTACATTGCCAACAGCCACTCTGGAGAAGTGTACGGTGTGTTCTGAAACATCTAAAAAACACAGCTTGGAGAGCATAGGGCACTTCCACTCATATGCGTATAAATTGGGAAAACTAAAAATCAGCAAGACACAGGCACCCCAAAGTTTAGGGCTGCTCTGTTGACAAGAACCCCCACTTCATTACACCTTAAATATCCTAGGAAAGAGAAAAATGGATAAAGAAGTTGTGGTCCTCATGTACAATGGAATATCAGTCAGCCATGAAATCAACGTCATAAGGCTAGTAGCAGGATGATGAGTGGATTTAGGTACGACGATTCTAAGTGAAATAAGTCACACAGAAAAAGACACTTATCATAAGATATCACTTAGAGAGGGAATGTAAAAACCGCTACACTTGAACTGAATTACAAAACAGAACAGAGTCACACGTTTAGAAAACACACTATGGCTGCTGAACGGGAAAGGTGAGGTGGGGTGATGCATAAAACAAGGGTTTCAAATTAGCTCAGATACCGTTCCATAAACCCAATATGTAAGAGACAAGACCTATTCCTTTTTCAGTGAACTGGACTCAACACCCCCTATTCACCGCACAAGAATATATCTGACTAGTAAGAATCTTCAAACCTATGTATTGATATCTCTCTGTAAGTGAGTCAAGGGGGTGTAAAGCGGCATAAACACAGCCGTGAAAAGCAGCTAAACCCCATTATAAAAATAAATTACTTCTCAAAACCCGTGAAACAAAGACAGTGAAAGAGAGAGAAATTCTTACAAAATTCGTTCAGGGGCTGTGATGCAACCTGGATTGACCATATCTAGACCCACAGCTGATTGAGACATAAGGGTGGACACTCTTGGGGCTGAGAGGTTCGGTGAGGTTGGGTGAGCCAACGCAGACCCTTTCAAGTAATACTGCATGGGACCCATCCCATGGGTCCCAAATCTCCAGGTTCAAGGGCATCTTCCTACGTCGAAAACAGGCATGAGAAACCCAGAAGATGGTACACCGTGTGATCGGGAAAGGTTTCTAAAACGCACCTCATTTCTCATCTCCTTTGCTCGGGTTCGCCATTCCAGCCGATTTACTAGCCATCTCCCTCCTTGGAGAATCAGCACCTTTAACCTCCTGTTCCGTACAGGTTGCAATTTGTCCTGAGGATGAACGGGAAGAGGGGGAACCAATGAGAGACTAGCTCTAGGTGTTGGGACAGGCACAGGTCACTCTATTTTCCCATCAGGAAGAAGAATTAAGCACAAGCTCAGCCTGCCCCCCAGAACCAGAAGAGGGCCTGAAGCAATCCTGCGCTTTTGCGGCCAGCTCCCAATAAAGCGAGTTGAAAAATGGAGCTCAGGGGCACTGCAATTCACAAACCTGCAGAGTTTTAAATGATAATTCTCGTCCACAAATATATTAAGGGAAGGCAACGAAGAGGCTTTGAAAGCAAGGCAGAATTGCAGGAAACAGATTTCAGGAGGTAGATTCGAATCGCCTTGAAAGCACATGAAAAGCGGCAAAACGTGGACAATGATGCCCTTGGCCAAAAAGGGCGTATGCGTTTTTTCCTGAATATATTCAGGAAAAAACGCATACGCCCTTTTTGGCCAACCAAGCAACCTGGAAAGGCAAATCAGCGCTCCAAAGAAGTCTCGCTTCCCAGCGGGCAAAAGGGCCATGCGGAAAAAAGTGTCCAAACCAGAAATGCAGGACCGGCCATGGAGAAATGGGAGCCTTGCTACGCTGATGGGTGGGATGTAAATTGCCAACAGCCACTCTGGAGAAGTGTACGGTGTGTTCTGAAACATCTAAAAAACACAGCTTGGAGAGCATAGGGCACTTCCACTCATGGGCGTATAAATTGGGAAAACTAAAAATCAGCAAGACACAGGCACCCCAAAGTTTAGGGCTGCTCTGTTGACAAGAACCCCCACTTCATTACACCTTAAATATCCTAGGAAAGAGAAAAATGGATAAAGAAGTTGTGGTCCTCATGTACAATGGAATATCACTCAGCCATGAAATCCACGTCATAAGGCTAGTAGCAGGACGATGAGTGGATTTAGGTACGACGATTCTAAGTGAAATAAGTCACACAGAAAAAGACACTTATCATAAGATATCACTTAGAGAGGGAATGTAAAAACCGCTACACTTGAACTGAATTACAAAACAGAACAGAGTCACACGTTCAGAAAACACACTATGGCTGCTGAACGGGAAAGGTGAGGTGGGGTGATGCATAAAACAAGGGTTTCAAATTAGCTCAGATACCGTTCCATAAACCCAATATGTAAGAGACAAGACCTATTCCTTTTTCAGTGAACTGGACTCAACACCCCCTATTCACCGAACAAGAATATATCTGACTAGTAAGAATCTTCAAACCTATGTATTGATATCTCTCTGTAAGTGAGTCAAGGGGGTGTAAAGCGGCATAAACACAGCCGTGATAAGCAGCTAAACCCCATTATAAAAATAAATTACTTCTCAAAACCCGTGAAACAAAGACAGTGAAAGAGAGAGAAATTCTTACAAAATTCGTTCAGGGGCTGTGATGCAACCTGGATTGACCATATCTAGACCCACAGCTGATTGAGACATAAGGGTGGACACTCTTGGGGCTGAGAGGTTCGGTGAGGTTGGGTGAGCCAACGCAGACCCTTTCAAGTAATACTGCATGGGACCCATCCCATGGGTCCCAAATCTCCAGGTTCAAGGGCATCTTCCTACGTCGAAAACAGGCATGAGAAACCCAGAAGATGGTACACCGTGTGATCGGGAAAGGTTTCTAAAACGCACCTCATTTCTCATCTCCTTTGCTCGGGTTCGCCATTCCAGCCGATTTACTAGCCATCTCCCTCCTTGGAGAATCAGCACCTTTAACCTCCTGTTCCGTACAGGTTGCAATTTGTCCTGAGGATGAACGGGAAGAGGGGGAACCAATGAGAGACTAGCTCTAGGTGTTGGGACAGGCACAGGTCACTCTATTTTCCCATCAGGAAGAAGAATTAAGCACAAGCTCAGCCTGCCCCCCAGAACCAGAAGAGGGCCTGAAGCAATCCTGCGCTTCTGCGGCCAGCTCCCAATAAAGCGAGTTGAAAAATGGAGCTCAGGGGCACTGCAATTCACAAACCTGCAGAGTTTTAAATGATAATTCTCGTCCACAAATATATTAAGGGAAGGCAACGAAGAGGCTTTGAAAGCAAGGCAGAATTGCAGGAAACAGATTTCAGGAGGTAGATTCGAATCGCCTTGAAAGCACATGAAAAGCGGCAAAACGTGGACAATGATGCCCTTGGCCAAAAAGGGCGTATGCGTTTTTTCCTGAATATATTCAGGAAAAAACGCATACGCCCTTTTTGGCCAACCAAGCAACCTGGAAAGGCAAATCAGCGCTCCAAAGAACTCTCGCTTCCCAGCGGGCAAAAGGGCCATGCGGAAAAAAGTGTCCAAACCAGAAATGCAGGACCGGCCATGGAGAAATGGGAGCCTTGCTACGCTGATGGGTGGGATGTAAATTGCCAACAGCCACTCTGGAGAAGTGTACGGTGTGTTCAGAAACATCTAAAAAACACAGCTTGGAGAGCATAGGGCTCTTCCACTCATGGGCGTATAAATTGGGAAAACTAAAAATCAGCAAGACACAGGCACCCCAAAGTTTAGGGCTGCTCTGTTGACAAGAACCCCCACTTCATTACACCTTAAATATCCTAGGAAAGAGAAAAATGGATAAAGAAGTTGTGGTCCTCATGTACAATGGAATATCACTCAGCCATGAAATCCACGTCATAAGGCTAGTAGCAGGACGATGAGTGGATTTAGGTACGACGATTCTAAGTGAAATAAGTCACACAGAAAAAGACACTTATCATAAGATATCACTTAGAGAGGGAATGTAAAAACCGCTACACTTGAACTGAATTACAAAACAGAACAGAGTCACACGTTTAGAAAACACACTATGGCTGCTGAAAGGGAAAGGTGAGGTGGGGTGATGCATAAAACAAGGGTTTCAAATTAGCTCAGATACCGTTCCATAAACCCAATATGTAAGAGACAAGACCTATTCCTTTTTCAGTGAACTGGACTCAACACCCCCTATTCACCGCACAAGAATATATCTGACTAGTAAGAATCTTCAAACCTATGTATTGATATCTCTCTGTAAGTGAGTCAAGGGGGTGTAAAGTGGCATAAACACAGCCGTGAAAAGCAGCTAAACCCCATTATAAAAATAAATTACTTTTCAAAACCCGTGAAACAAAGACAGTGAAAGAGAGAGAAATTCTTACAAAATTCGTTCAGGGGCTGTGATGCAACCTGGATTGACCATATCTAGACCCACAGCTGATTGAGACATAAGGGTGGACACTCTTGGGGCTGAGAGGTTCGGTGAGGTTGGGTGAGCCAACGCAGACCCTTTCAAGTAATACTGCATGGTACCCATCCCATGGGTCCCAAATCTCCAGGTTCAAGGGCATCTTCCTACGTCGAAAACAGGCATGAGAAACCCAGAAGATGGTACACCGTGTGATCGGAAAGGTTTCTAAAACGCACCTCATTTCTCATCTCCTTTGCTCGGGTTCGCCATTCCAGCCGATTTACTAGCCATCTCCCTCCTTGGAGAATCAGCACCTTTAACCTCCTGTTCCGTACAGGTTGCAATTTTTCCTGAGGATGAACGGGAAGAGGGGGAACCAATGAGAGACTAGCTCTAGGTGTTGGGACAGGCACAGGTCACTCTATTTTCCCATCAGGAAGAAGAATTAAGCACAAGCTCAGCCTGCCCCCCAGAACCAGAAGAGGGCCTGAAGCAATCCTGCGCTTTTGCGGCCAGCTCCCAAAAAAGCGAGTTGAAAAATGGAGCTCAGGGGCACTGCAATTCACAAACCTGCAGAGTTTTAAATGATACCTCTCGTCCACAAATATATTAAGGGAAGGCAACGAAGAGGCTTTGAATGCAAGGCAGAATTGCAGGAAACAGATTTCAGGAGGTAGATTCGAATCGCCTTGAAAGCACATGAAAAGCGGCAAAACGTGGACAATGATGCCCTTGGCCAAAAAGGGCGTATGTGTTTTTTCCTGAATATATTCAGGAAAAAACGCATACGCCCTTTTTGGCCAACCAAGCAACCTGGAAAGGCAAATCAGCGCTCCAAAGAAGTCTCGCTTCCCAGCGGGCAAAAGGGCCATGCGGAAAAAAGTGTCCAAACCAGAAGTGCAGGACCGGCCATGGAGAGATGGGAGCCTTGCTACGCTGATGGGTGGGATGTAAATTGCCAACAGCCACTCTGGAGACGTGTACGGTGTGTTCTGAAACATCTAAAAAACACAGCTTGGAGAGCATAGGGCACTTCCACTCATGGGCGTATAAATTGGGAAAACTAAAAATCAGCAAGACACAGGCACCCCAAAGTTTAGGGCTGCTCTGTTGACAAGAACCCCCACTTCATTACACCTTAAATATCCTAGGAAAGAGAAAAATGGATAAAGAAGTTGTGGTCCTCATGTACAATGGAATATCACTCAGCCATGAAATCAACGTCATAACGCTAGTAGCAGCACGATGAGTGGATTTAGGTACGACGATTCTAAGTGAAATAAGTCACACAGAAAAAGACACTTATCATAAGATATCACTTCTAGAGGGAATGTAAAAACCGCTACACTTGAACTGAATTACAAAACAGAACAGAGTCACACGTTTAGGAAACACACTATGGCTGCTGAACGGGAAAGGTGAGGTGGGGTGATGCATAAAACAAGGGTTTCAAATTAGCTCAGATACCGTTCCATAAACCCAATATGTAAGAGACAAGACCTACTCCTTTTTCAATGAACTGCACTCAACACCCCCTATTCACCGCACAAGAATATATCTGACTAGTAAGAATCTTCAAACCTATGTATTGATATCTCTCTGTAAGTGAGTCAAGGGGGTGTAAAGCGGCATAAACACAGCCGTGAAAAGCAGCTAAACCCCATTATAAAAATAAATTACTTTTCAAAACCCGTGAAACAAAGACAGTGAAAGAGAGAGAAATTCTTACAAAATTCGTTCAGGGGCTGTGATGCAACCTGGATTGACCATATCTAGACCCACAGCTGATTGAGACATAAGGGTGGACACTCTTGGGGCTGAGAGGTTCGGTGTGGTTGGGTGAGCCAACGCAGACCCTTTCAAGTAATACTGCATGGTACCCATCCCATGGGTCCCAAATCTCCAGGTTCAAGGGCATCTTCCTACGTCGAAAACAGGCATGAGAAACCCAGAAGATGGTACACCGTGTGATCGGGAAAGGTTTCTAAAACGCACCTCATTTCTCATCTCCTTGGCTCGGGTTCGCCATTCCAGCCGATTTACTAGCCATCTCCCTCCTTGGAGAATCAGCACCTTTAACCTCCTGTTCCGTACAGGTTGCAATTTGTCCTGAGGATGAACGGGAAGAGGGGGAACCAATGAGAGACTAGCTCTAGGTGTTGGGACAGGCACAGGTCACTCTATTTTCCCATCAGGAAGAAGAATTAAGCACAAGCTCAGCCTGCCCCCCAGAACCAGAAGAGGGCCTGAAGCAATCCTGCGCTTTTGCGGCCAGCTCCCAAAAAAGCGAGTTGAAAAATGGAGCTCAGGGGCACTGCAATTCACAAACCTGCAGAGTTTTAAATGATACCTCTCGTCCACAAATATATTAAGGGAAGGCAACGAAGAGGCTTTGAATGCAAGGCAGAATTGCAGGAAACAGATTTCAGGAGGTAGATTCGAATCGCCTTGAAAGCACATGAAAAGCGGCAAAACGTGGACAATGATGCCCTTGGCCAAAAAGGGCGTATGTGTTTTTTCCTGAATATATTCAGGAAAAAAACGCATACGCCCTTTTTGGCCAACCAAGCAACCTGGAAAGGCAAATCAGCGCTCCAAAGAAGTCTCGCTTCCCAGCGGGCAAAAGGGCCATGCGGAAAAAAGTGTCCAAACCAGAAGTGCAGGACCGGCCATGGAGAGATGGGAGCCTTGCTACGCTGATGGGTGGGATGTAAATTGCCAACAGCCACTCTGGAGACGTGTACGGTGTGTTCTGAAACATCTAAAAAACACAGCTTGGAGAGCATAGGGCACTTCCACTCATGGGCGTATAAATTGGGAAAACTAAAAATCAGCAAGACACAGGCACCCCAAAGTTTAGGGCTGCTCTGTTGACAAGAACCCCCACTTCATTACACCTTAAATATCCTAGGAAAGAGAAAAATGGATAAAGAAGTTGTGGTCCTCATGTACAATGGAATATCACTCAGCCATGAAATCAACGTCATAACGCTAGTAGCAGCACGATGAGTGGATTTAGGTACGACGATTCTAAGTGAAATAAGTCACACAGAAAAAGACACTTATCATAAGATATCACTTCTAGAGGGAATGTAAAAACCGCTACACTTGAACTGAATTACAAAACAGAACAGAGTCACACGTTTAGGAAACACACTATGGCTGCTGAACGGGAAAGGTGAGGTGGGGTGATGCATAAAACAAGGGTTTCAAATTAGCTCAGATACCGTTCCATAAACCCAATATGTAAGAGACAAGACCTACTCCTTTTTCAATGAACTGCACTCAACACCCCCTATTCACCGCACAAGAATATATCTGACTAGTAAGAATCTTCAAACCTATGTATTGATATCTCTCTGTAAGTGAGTCAAGGGGGTGTAAAGCGGCATAAACACAGCCGTGAAAAGCAGCTAAACCCCATTATAAAAATAAATTACTTTTCAAAACCCGTGAAACAAAGACAGTGAAAGAGAGAGAAATTCTTACAAAATTCGTTTCAGGGGCTGTGATGCAACCTGGATTGACCATATCTAGACCCACAGCTGATTGAGACATAAGGGTGGACACTCTTGGGGCTGAGAGGTTCGGTGTGGTTGGGTGAGCCAACGCAGACCCTTTCAAGTAATACTGCATGGTACCCATCCCATGGGTCCCAAATCTCCAGGTTCAAGGGCATCTTCCTACGTCGAAAACAGGCATGAGAAACCCAGAAGATGGTACACCGTGTGATCGGGAAAGGTTTCTAAAACGCACCTCATTTCTCATCTCCTTGGCTCGGGTTCGCCATTCCAGCCGATTTACTAGCCATCTCCCTCCTTGGAGAATCAGCACCTTTAACCTCCTGTTCCGTACAGGTTGCACTTTGTCCTGAGGATGAACGGAAGAGGGGGAACCAATGAGAGACTAGCTCTAGGTGTTGGGACAGGCACAGGTCACTCTATTTCCCATCAGGAAGAAGAATTAAGCACAAGCTCAGCCTGCCCCCCAGAACCAGAAGAGGGCCTGAAGCAATCCTGCGCTTTTGCGGCCAGCTCCCAAAAAGCGAGTTGAAAATGGAGCTCAGGGCACTGCAATTCACAAACCTGCAGAGTTTTAAATGATACCTCTCGTCCACAAATATATTAAGGGAAGGCAACGAAGAGGCTTTGAAAGCAAGGCAGAATTGCAGGAAACAGATTTCAGGAGGTAGATACGAATCGCCTTGAAAGCACATGAAAAGCGGCAAAACGTGGACAATGATGCCCTTGGCCAAAAAGGGCGTATGCGTTTTTCCTGAATATATTCAGGAAAAAACGCATACGCCCTTTTTGGCCAACCAAGCAACCTGGAAAGGCCAATCAGCGCTCCAAAGAAGCCTCACTTCCCAGCGGGCAAAAGGGCCATGCGGAAAAAAGTGTCCAAACCAGAAATGCAGGACCGGCCATGGAGAAATGGGAGCCTTGCTACGCTGATGGGTGGGATGTACATTGCCAACAGCCACTCTGGAGAAGTGTACGGTGTGTTCTGAAACATCTAAAAAACACAGCTTGGAGAGCATAGGGCACTTCCACTCATATGCGTATAAATTGGAAAACTAAAAATCAGCAAGACACAGGCACCCCAAAGTTTAGGGCTGCTCTGTTGACAAGACCCCCACTTCATTACACCTTAAATATCCTAGGAAAGAGAAAAATGGATAAAGAAGTTGTGGTCCTCATGTACAATGAATATCAGTCAGCCATGAAATCAACGTCATAAGGCTAGTAGCAGGATGATGAGTGGATTTAGGTACGACGATTCTAAGTGAAATAAGTCACACAGAAAAAGACACTTATCATAAGATATCACTTAGAGAGGGAATGTAAAAACCGCTACACTTGAACTGAATTACAAAACAGAACAGAGTCACACGTTTAGAAAACACACTATGGCTGCTGAACGGGAAAGGTGAGGTGGGGTGATGCATAAAACAAGGGTTTCAAATTAGCTCAGATACCGTTCCATAAACCCAATATGTAAGAGACAAGACCTATTCCTTTTCAGTGAACTGGACTCAACACCCCCTATTCACCGCACAAGAATATATCTGACTAGTAAGAATCTTCAAACCTATGTATTGATATCTCTCTGTAAGTGAGTCAAGGGGGTGTAAAGCGGCATAAACACAGCCGTGAAAAGCAGCTAAACCCCATTATAAAAATAAATTACTTCTCAAAACCCGTGAAACAAAGACAGTGAAAGAGAGAGAAATTCTTACAAAATTCGTTCAGGGGCTGTGATGCAACCTGGATTGACCATATCTAGACCCACAGCTGATTGAGACATAAGGGTGGACACTCTTGGGGCTGAGAGGTTCGGTGAGGTTGGGTGAGCCAACGCAGACCCTTTCAAGTAATACTGCATGGGACCCATCCCATGGGTCCCAAATCTCCAGGTTCAAGGGCATCTTCCTACGTCGAAAACAGGCATGAGAAACCCAGAAGATGGTACACCGTTGTGATCGGGAAAGGTTTCTAAAACGCACCTCATTTCTCATCTCCTTTGCTCGGGTTCGCCATTCCAGCCGATTTACTAGCCATCTCCCTCCTTGGAGAATCAGCACCTTTAACCTCCTGTTCCGTACAGGTTGCAATTTGTCCTGAGGATGAACGGGAAGAGGGGGAACCAATGAGAGACTAGCTCTAGGTGTTGGGACAGGCACAGGTGTCACTCTATTTTCCCATCAGGAAGAAGAATTAAGCACAAGCTCAGCCTGCCCCCCAGAACCAGAAGAGGGCCTGAAGCAATCCTGCGCTTTTGCGGCCAGCTCCCAATAAAGCGAGTTGAAAAATGGAGCTCAGGGGCACTGCAATTCACAAACCTGCAGAGTTTTAAATGATAATTCTCGTCCACAAATATATTAAGGGAAGGCAACGAAGAGGCTTTGAAAGCAAGGCAGAATTGCAGGAAACAGATTTCAGGAGGTAGATTCGAATCGCCTTGAAAGCACATGAAAAGCGGCAAAACGTGGACAATGATGCCCTTGGCCAAAAAGGGCGTATGCGTTTTTTCCTGAATATATTCAGGAAAAAACGCATACGCCCTTTTTGGCCAACCAAGCAACCTGGAAAGGCAAATCAGCGCTCCAAAGAAGTCTCGCTTCCCAGCGGGCAAAAGGGCCATGCGGAAAAAAGTGTCCAAACCAGAAATGCAGGACCGGCCATGGAGAAATGGGAGCCTTGCTACGCTGATGGGTGGGATGTAAATTGCCAACAGCCACTCTGGAGAAGTGTACGGTGTGTTCTGAAACATCTAAAAAACACAGCTTGGAGAGCATAGGGCACTTCCACTCATGGGCGTATAAATTGGGAAAACTAAAAATCAGCAAGACACAGGCACCCCAAAGTTTAGGGCTGCTCTGTTGACAAGAACCCCCACTTCATTACACCTTAAATATCCTAGGAAAGAGAAAAATGGATAAAGAAGTTGTGGTCCTCATGTACAATGGAATATCACTCAGCCATGAAATCCACGTCATAAGGCTAGTAGCAGGACGATGAGTGGATTTAGGTACGACGATTCTAAGTGAAATAAGTCACACAGAAAAAGACACTTATCATAAGATATCACTTAGAGAGGGAATGTAAAAACCGCTACACTTGAACTGAATTACAAAACAGAACAGAGTCACACGTTCAGAAAACACACTATGGCTGCTGAACGGGAAAGGTGAGGTGGGGTGATGCATAAAACAAGGGTTTCAAATTAGCTCAGATACCGTTCCATAAACCCAATATGTAAGAGACAAGACCTATTCCTTTTTCAGTGAACTGGACTCAACACCCCCTATTCACCGAACAAGAATATATCTGACTAGTAAGAATCTTCAAACCTATGTATTGATATCTCTCTGTAAGTGAGTCAAGGGGGTGTAAAGCGGCATAAACACAGCCGTGATAAGCAGCTAAACCCCATTATAAAAATAAATTACTTCTCAAAACCCGTGAAACAAAGACAGTGAAAGAGAGAGAAATTCTTACAAAATTCGTTCAGGGGCTGTGATGCAACCTGGATTGACCATATCTAGACCCACAGCTGATTGAGACATAAGGGTGGACACTCTTGGGGCTGAGAGGTTCGGTGAGGTTGGGTGAGCCAACGCAGACCCTTTCAAGTAATACTGCATGGGACCCATCCCATGGGTCCCAAATCTCCAGGTTCAAGGGCATCTTCCTACGTCGAAAACAGGCATGAGAAACCCAGAAGATGGTACACCGTGTGATCGGGAAAGGTTTCTAAAACGCACCTCATTTCTCATCTCCTTTGCTCGGGTTCGCCATTCCAGCCGATTTACTAGCCATCTCCCTCCTTGGAGAATCAGCACCTTTAACCTCCTGTTCCGTACAGGTTGCAATTTGTCCTGAGGATGAACGGGAAGAGGGGGAACCAATGAGAGACTAGCTCTAGGTGTTGGGACAGGCACAGGTCACTCTATTTTCCCATCAGGAAGAAGAATTAAGCACAAGCTCAGCCTGCCCCCCAGAACCAGAAGAGGGCCTGAAGCAATCCTGCGCTTCTGCGGCCAGCTCCCAATAAAGCGAGTTGAAAAATGGAGCTCAGGGGCACTGCAATTCACAAACCTGCAGAGTTTTAAATGATAATTCTCGTCCACAAATATATTAAGGGAAGGCAACGAAGAGGCTTTGAAAGCAAGGCAGAATTGCAGGAAACAGATTTCAGGAGGTAGATTCGAATCGCCTTGAAAGCACATGAAAAGCGGCAAAACGTGGACAATGATGCCCTTGGCCAAAAAGGGCGTATGCGTTTTTTCCTGAATATATTCAGGAAAAAACGCATACGCCCTTTTTGGCCAACCAAGCAACCTGGAAAGGCAAATCAGCGCTCCAAAGAACTCTCGCTTCCCAGCGGGCAAAAGGGCCATGCGGAAAAAAGTGTCCAAACCAGAAATGCAGGACCGGCCATGGAGAAATGGGAGCCTTGCTACGCTGATGGGTGGGATGTAAATTGCCAACAGCCACTCTGGAGAAGTGTACGGTGTGTTCAGAAACATCTAAAAAACACAGCTTGGAGAGCATAGGGCTCTTCCACTCATGGGCGTATAAATTGGGAAAACTAAAAATCAGCAAGACACAGGCACCCCAAAGTTTAGGGCTGCTCTGTTGACAAGAACCCCCACTTCATTACACCTTAAATATCCTAGGAAAGAGAAAAATGGATAAAGAAGTTGTGGTCCTCATGTACAATGGAATATCACTCAGCCATGAAATCCACGTCATAAGGCTAGTAGCAGGACGATGAGTGGATTTAGGTACGACGATTCTAAGTGAAATAAGTCACACAGAAAAAGACACTTATCATAAGATATCACTTAGAGAGGGAATGTAAAAACCGCTACACTTGAACTGAATTACAAAACAGAACAGAGTCACACGTTTAGAAAACACACTATGGCTGCTGAACGGGAAAGGTGAGGTGGGGTGATGCATAAAACAAGGGTTTCAAATTAGCTCAGATACCGTTCCATAAACCCAATATGTAAGAGACAAGACCTATTCCTTTTTCAGTGAACTGGACTCAACACCCCCTATTCACCGCACAAGAATATATCTGACTAGTAAGAATCTTCAAACCTATGTATTGATATCTCTCTGTAAGTGAGTCAAGGGGGTGTAAAGTGGCATAAACACAGCCGTGAAAAGCAGCTAAACCCCATTATAAAAATAAATTACTTTTCAAAACCCGTGAAACAAAGACAGTGAAAGAGAGAGAAATTCTTACAAAATTCGTTCAGGGGCTGTGATGCAACCTGGATTGACCATATCTAGACCCACAGCTGATTGAGACATAAGGGTGGACACTCTTGGGGCTGAGAGGTTCGGTGAGGTTGGGTGAGCCAACGCAGACCCTTTCAAGTAATACTGCATGGTACCCATCCCATGGGTCCCAAATCTCCAGGTTCAAGGGCATCTTCCTACGTCGAAAACAGGCATGAGAAACCCAGAAGATGGTACACCGTGTGATCGGGAAAGGTTTCTAAAACGCACCTCATTTCTCATCTCCTTGGCTCGGGTTCGCCATTCCAGCCGATTTACTAGCCATCTCCCTCCTTGGAGAATCAGCACCTTTAACCTCCTGTTCCGTACAGGTTGCAATTTTTCCTGAGGATGAACGGGAAGAGGGGGAACCAATGAGAGACTAGCTCTAGGTGTTGGGACAGGCACAGGTCACTCTATTTTCCCATCAGGAAGAAGAATTAAGCACAAGCTCAGCCTGCCCCCCAGAACCAGAAGAGGGCCTGAAGCAATCCAGCGCTTTTGCGGCCAGCTCCCAAAAAAGCGAGTTGAAAAATGGAGCTCAGGGGCACTGCAATTCACAAACCTGCAGAGTTTTAAATGATACCTCTCGTCCACAAATATATTAAGGGAAGGCAACGAAGAGGCTTTGAAAGCAAGGCAGAATTGCAGGAAACAGATTTCAGGAGGTAGATTCGAATCGCCTTGAAAGCACATGAAAAGCGGCAAAACGTGGACAATGATGCCCTTGGCCAAAAAGGGCGTATGCGTTTTTTCCTGAATATATTCAGGAAAAAACGCATACTCCCTTTTTGGCCAACCAAGCAACCTGGAAAGGCCAATCAGCGCTCCAAAGAAGCCTCACTTCCCAGCGGGCATAAGGGCCATGCGGAAAAAAGTGTCCAAGCCAGAAATGCAGGACCGGCCATGGAGAAATGGGAGCCTTGCTACGCTGATGGGTGGGATGTACATTGCCAACAGCCACTCTGGAGAAGTGTACGGTGTGTTCTGAAACATCTAAAAAACACAGCTTGGAGAGCATAGGGCTCTTCCACTCATGGGCGTATAAATTGGGAAAACTAAAAATCAGCAAGACACAGGCACCCCAAAGTTTAGGGCTGCTCTGTTGACAAGAACCCCCACTTCATTACACCTTAAATATCCTAGGAAAGAGAAAAATGGATAAAGAAGTTGTGGTCCTCATGTACAATGGAATATCACTCAGCCATGAAATCAACGTCATAAGGCTAGTAGCAGCACGATGAGTGGATTTAGGTACGACGATTCTAAGTGAAATAAGTCACACAGAAAAAGACAGTTATCATAAGATATCACTTCTAGAGGGAATGTAAAAACCGCTACACTTGAACTGAATTACAAAACAGAACAGAGTCACACGTTTAGGAAACACACTATGGCTGCTGAAAGGGAAAGGTGAGGTGGGGTGATGCATAAAACAAGGGTTTCAAATTAGCTCAGATACCGTTCCATAAACCCAATATGTAAGAGACAAGACCTTTTCCTTTTTCAGTGAACTGGACTCAACACCCCCTATTCACCGCACAAGAATATATCTGACTAGTAAGAATCTTCAAACCTATGTATTGATATCTCTCTGTAAGTGAGTCAAGGGGGTGTAAAGCGGCATAAACACAGCCGTGAAAAGCAGCTAAACCCCATTGTAAAAATAAATTACTTTTCAAAACCCGTGAAACAAAGACAGTGAAAGAGAGAGAAATTCTTACAAAATTCGTTCAGGGGCTGTGATGCAACCTGGATTGACCATATCTAGACCCACAGCTGATTGAGACATAAGGGTGGACACTCTTGGGGCTGAGAGGTTCGGTGAGGTTGGGTGAGCCAACGCAGACCCTTTCAAGTAATACTGCATGGTACCCATCCCATGGGTCCCAAATCTCCAGGTTCAAGGGCATCTTCCTACGTCGAAAACAGGCATGAGAAACCCAGAAGATGGTACACCGTGTGATCGGGAAAGGTTTCTAAAACGCACCTCATTTCTCATCTCCTTTGCTCGGGTTCGCCATTCCAGCCGATTTACTAGCCATCTCCCTCCTTGGAGAATCAGCACCTTTAACCTCCTGTTCCGTACAGGTTGCAATTTGTCCTGAGGATGAACGGGAAGAGGGGGAACCAATGAGAGACTAGCTCTAGGTGTTGGGACAGGCACAGGTCACTCTATTTTCCCATCAGGAAGAAGAATTAAGCACAAGCTCAGCCTGCCCCCCAGAACCATAAGAGGGCCTGAAGCAATCCTGCGCTTTTGCGGCCAGCTCCCAAAAAAGCGAGTTGAAAAATGGAGCTCAGGGGCACTGCAATTCACAAACCTGCCTCGTTTTAAATGATACCTCTCGTCCACAAATATATTAAGGGAAGGCAACGAAGAGGCTTTGAAAGCAAGGCAGAATTGCAGGAAACAGATTTCAGGAGGTAGATTCGAATCGCCTTGAAAGCACATGAAATGCGGCAAAACGTGGACAATGATGCCCTTGGCCAAAAAGGTCGTATGCGTTTTTTCCTGAATATATTCAGGAAAAAACGCATACGCCCTTTTTGGCCAACCAAGCAACCTGGAAAGGCCAATCAGCGCTCCAAAGAAGTCTCGCTTCCCAGCGTGCATAAGGGCCATGCGGAAAAAAGTGTCCAAACCAGAAATGCAGGACCGGCCATGGAGAAATGGGAGCCTTGCTACGCTGATGGGTGGGATGTAAATTGCCAACAGCCACTCTGGAGAAGTGTACGGTGTGTTCTGAAACATCTAAAAAACACAGCTTGGAGAGCATAGGGCACTTCCACTCATGGGCGTATAAATTGGGAAAACTAAAAATCAGCAAGACACAGGCACCCCAAAGTTTAGGGCTGCTCTGTTGACAAGAACCCCCACTTCATTACACCTTAAATATCCTAGGAAAGAGAAAAATGGATAAAGAAGTTGTGGTCCTCATGTACAATGGAATATCACTCAGCCATGAAATCAACGTCATAAGGCTAGTAGCAGCAGGATGAGTGGATTTAGGTACGACGATTCTAAGTGAAATAAGTCACACAGAAAAAGACACTTATCATAAGATATCACTTCTAGAGGGAATGTAAAAACCGCTACACTTGAACTGAATTACAAAACAGAACAGAGTCACACGTTTAGGAAACACACTATGGCTGCTGAACGGGAAAGGTGAGGTGGGGTGATGCATAAAACAAGGGTTTCAAATTAGCTCAGATACCGTTCCATAAACCCAATATGTAAGAGACAAGACCTATTCCTTTTTCACTGAACTGGACTCAACACCCCGTATTCACCACACAAGAATATATCTGACTAGTAAGAACCTTCAAACCTATGTATTGATATCTCTCTGTAGGTGAGTGAAGGGGGTGTAAAGCGGCATAAACACAGCCGTGAAAAGCAGCTAAACCCCATTATAAAAATAAATTACTTTTCAAAACCCGTGAAACAAAGACAGTGAAAGAGAGAGAAATTCTTACAAAATTCGTTCAGGGGCTGTGATGCAACCTGCATTGACCATATCTAGACCCACAGCTGATTGAGACATAAGGGTGGACACTCTTGGGGCTGAGAGGTTCGGTGAGTTTGGGTGAGCCAATGCAGACCCTTTCAAGTAATACTGCATGGTACCCATCCCATGGGTCCCAAATCTCCAGGTTCAAGGGCATCTTCCTACGTCGAAAACAGGCATGAGAAACCCAGAAGATGGTACACCGTGTGATCGGGAAAGGTTTCTAAAACGCACCTCATTTCTCATCTCCTTTGCTCGGTTCGCCATTCCAGCCGATTTACTAGCCATCTCCCTCCTTGGAGAATCAGCACCTTTAACCTCCTGTTCCGTACAGGTTGCAATTTGTCCTGAGGATGAACGGGAAGAGGGGGAACCAATGAGAGACTAGCTCTAGGTGTTGGGACAGGCACAGGTCACTCTATTTTCCCATCAGGAAGAAGAATTAAGCACAAGCTCAGCCTGCCCCCCAGAACCAGAAGAGGGCCTGAAGCAATCCTGCGCTTTTGCGGCCAGCTCCCAAAAAAGCGAGTTGAAAAATGGAGCTCAGGGGCACTGCAATTCACAAACCTGCAGAGTTTTAAATGATACCTCTCGTCCACAAATATATTAAGGGAAGGCAACGAAGAGGCTTTGAAAGCAAGGCAGAATTGCAGGAAACAGATTTCAGGAGGTAGATTCGAATCGCATTGAAAGCACATGAAAAGCGGCAAAACGTGGACAATGATGCCCTTGGCCAAAAAGGGCGTATGCGTTTTTTCCTGAATATATACAGGAAAAAACGCATACGCCCTTTTTGGCCAACCAAGCAACCTGGAAAGGCCAATCAGCGCTCCAAAGAAGTCTCGCTTCCCAGCGTGCATAAGGGCCATGCGGAAAAAAGTGTCCAAACCAGAAATGCAGGACCGGCCATGGAGAAATGGGAGCCTTGCTACGCTGATGGGTGGGATGTAAATTGCCAACAGCCACTCTGGAGAAGTGTACGGTGTGTTCTGAAACATCTAAAAAACACAGCTTGGAGAGCATAGGGCACTTCCACTCATGGGCGTATAAATTGGGAAAACTAAAAATCAGCAAGACACAGGCACCCCAAAGTTTAGGGCTGCTCTGTTGACAAGAACCCCCACTTCATTACACCTTAAATATCCTAGGAAAGAGAAAAATGGATAAAGAAGTTGTGGTCCTCATGTACAATGGAATATCACTCAGCCATGAAATCAACGTCATAAGGCTAGTAGCAGCACGATGAGTGGATTTAGGTACGACGATTCTAAGTGAAATAAGTCACACAGAAAAAGACAGTTATCATAAGATATCACTTCTAGAGGGAATGTAAAAACCGCTACACTTGAACTGAATTACAAAACAGAACAGAGTCACACGTTTAGGAAACACACTATGGCTGCTGAAAGGGAAAGGTGAGGTGGGGTGATGCATAAAACAAGGGTTTCAAATTAGCTCAGATACCGTTCCATAAACCCAATATGTAAGAGACAAGACCTATTCCTTTTTCAGTGAACTGGACTCAACACCCCCTATTCACCGCACAAGAATATATCTGACTAGTAAGAATCTTCAAACCAATGTATTGATATCTCTCTGTAAGTGAGTCAAGGGGGTGTAAAGCGGCATAAACACAGCCGTGAAAAGCAGCTAAACCCCATTATAAAAATAAATTACTTTTCAAAACCCGTGAAACAAAGACAGTGAAAGAGAGAGAAATTCTTACAAAATTCGTTCAGGGGCTGTGATGCAACCTGGATTGACCATATCTAGACCCACAGCTGATTGAGACATAAGGGTGGACACTCTTGGGGCTGAGAGGTTCGGTGAGGTTGGGTGAGCCAACGCAGACCCTTTCAAGTAATACTGCATGGTACCCATCCCATGGGTCCCAAATCTCCAGGTTCAAGGGCATCTTCCTACGTCGAAAACAGGCATGAGAAACCCAGAAGATGGTACACCGTGTGATCGGGAAAGGTTTCTAAAACGCACCTCATTTCTCATCTCCTTTGCTCGGGTTCGCCATTCTAGCCGATTTACTAGCCATCTCCCTCCTTGGAGAATCAGCACCTTTAACCTCCTGTTCCGTACAGGTTGCAATTTGTCCTGAGGATGAACGGGAAGAGGGGGAACCAATGAGAGACTAGCTCTAGGTGTTGGGACAGGCACAGGTCACTCTATTTTCCCATCAGGAAGAAGAATTAAGCACAAGCTCAGCCTGCCCCCCAGAACCAGAAGAGGGCCTGAAGCAATCCTGCGCTTTTGCGGCCAGCTCCCAAAAAAGCGAGTTGAAAAATGGAGCTCAGGGGCACTGCAATTCACAAACCTGCAGAGTTTTAAATGATACCTCTCGTCCACAAATATATTAAGGGAAGGCAACGAAGAGGCTTTGAAAGCAAGGCAGAATTGCAGGAAACAGATTTCAGGAGGTAGATTCGAATCGCCTTGAAAGCACATGAAAAGCGGCAAAACGTGGACAATGATGCCCTTGGCCAAAAAGGGCATATGCGTTTTTTCCTGAATATATTCAGGAAAAAACGCATATGCCCTTTTTGGCCAACCAAGCAACCTGGAAAGGCCAATCAGCGCTCCAAAGAAGTCTCGCTTCCCAGCGTGCATAAGGGCCATGCGGAAAAAAGTGTCCAAACCAGAAATGCAGGACCGGCCATGGAGAAATGGGAGCCTTGCTACGCTGATGGGTGGGATGTAAATTGCCAACAGCCACTCTGGAGAAGTGTACGGTGTGTTCTGAAACATCTAAAAAACACAGCGTGGAGAGCATAGGGCACTTTCACTCATGGGCGTATAAATTGGGAAAACTAAAAATCAGCAAGACACAGGCACCCCAAAGTTTAGGGCTGCTCTGTTGACAAGAACCCCCACTTCATTACACCTTAAATATCCTAGGAAAGAGAAAAATGGATAAAGAAGTTGTGGTCCTCATGTACAATGGAATATCACTCAGCCATGAAATCAACGTCATAAGGCTAGTAGCAGCACGATGAGTGGATTTAGGTACGACGATTCTAAGTGAAATAAGTCACACAGAAAAAGACAGTTATCATAAGATATCACTTCTAGAGGGAATGTAAAAACCGCTACACTTGAACTGAATTACAAAACAGAACAGAGTCACACGTTTAGGAAACACACTATGGCTGCTGAAAGGGAAAGGTGAGGTGGGGTGATGCATAAAACAAGGGTTTCAAATTAGCTCAGATACCGTTCCATAAACCCAATATGTAAGAGACAAGACCTATTCCTTTTTCAGTGAACTGGACTCAACACCCCCTATTCACCGCACAAGAATATATCTGACTAGTAAAATCTTCAAACCAATGTATTGATATCTCTCTGTAAGTGAGTCAAGGGGGTGTAAAGCGGCATAAACACAGCCGTGAAAAGCAGCTAAACCCCATTATAAAAATAAATTACTTTTCAAAACCCGTGAAACAAAGACAGTGAAAGAGAGAGAAATTCTTACAAAATTCGTTCAGGGGCTGTGATGCAACCTGGATTGACCATATCTAGACCCACAGCTGATTGAGACATAAGGGTGGACACTCTTGGGGCTGAGAGGTTCGGTGAGGTTGGGTGAGCCAACGCAGACCCTTTCAAGTAATACTGCATGGTACCCATCCCATGGGTCCCAAATCTCCAGGTTCAAGGGCATCTTCCTACGTCGAAAACAGGCATGAGAAACCCAGAAGATGGTACACCGTGTGATCGGGAAAGGTTTCTAAAACGCACCTCATTTCTCATCTCCTTTGCTCGGGTTCGCCATTCCAGCCGATTTACTAGCCATCTCCCTCCTTGGAGAATCAGCACCTTTAACCTCCTGTTCCGTACAGGTTGCAATTTGTCCTGAGGATGAACGGGAAGAGGGGGAACCAATGAGAGACTAGCTCTAGGTGTTGGGACAGGCACAGGTCACTCTATTTTCCCATCAGGAAGAAGAATTAAGCACAAGCTCAGCCTGCCCCCCAGAACCAGAAGAGGGCCTGAAGCAATCCTGCGCTTTTGCGGCCAGCTCCCAAAAAAGTGAGTTGAAAAATGGAGCTCAGGGGCACTGCAATTCACAAACCTGCCTCGTTTTAAATGATACCTCTCGTCCACAAATATATTAAGGGAAGGCAACGAAGAGGCTTTGAAAGCAAGGCAGAATTGCAGGAAACAGATTTCAGGAGGTAGATTCGAATCGCCTTGAAAGCACATGAAAAGCGGCAAAACGTGGACAATGATGCCCTTGGCCAAAAAGGGCGTATGCGTTTTTTCCTGAATATATTCAGGAAAAAACGCATACGCCCTTTTTGGCCAACCAAGCAACCTGGAAAGGCCAATCAGCGCTCCAAAGAAGTGTCGCTTCCCAGCGGGCAAAAGGGCCATGCGGAAAAAAGTGTCCAAACCAGAAATGCAGGACCGGCCATGGAGAAATGGGAGCCTTGCTACGCTGATGGGTGGGATGTAAATTGCCAACAGCCACTCTGGAGAAGTGTACGGTGTGTTCTGAAACATCTAAAAAACACAGCTTGGAGAGCATAGGGCACTTCCACTCATGGGCGTATAAATTGGGAAAACTAAAAATCAGCAAGACACAGGCACCCCAAAGTTTAGGGCTGCTCTGTTGACAAGAACCCCCACTTCATTACACCTTAAATATCCTAGGAAAGAGAAAAATGGATAAAGAAGTTGTGGTCCTCATGTACAATGGAATATCACTCAGCCATGAAATCAACGTCATAAGGCTAGTAGCAGCACGATGAGTGGATTTAGGTACGACGATTCTAAGTGAAATAAGTCACACAGAAAAAGACACTTATCATAAGATATCACTTAGAGAGGGAATGTAAAAACCGCTACACTTGAACTGAATTACAAAACAGAACAGAGTCACACGTTTAGGAAACACACTATGGCTGCTGAACGGGAAAGGTGAGGTGGGGTGATGCATAAAACAAGGGTTTCAAATGAGCTCAGATACCGTTCCATAAACCCAATATGTAAGAGACAAGACCTATTCCTTTTTCAGTGAACTGGACTCAACACCCCCTATTCACCGCACAAGAATATATCTGACTAGTAAGAATCTACAAACCTATGTATTGATATCTCTCTGTAAGTGAGTCAAGGGGGTGTAAAGCGGCATAAACACAGCCGTGAAAAGCAGCTAAACCCCATTATAAAAATAAATTACTTTTCAAAACCCGTGAAACAAAGACAGTGAAAGAGAGAGAAATTCTTCCAAAATTCGTTCAGCGGCTGTGATGCAACCTGGATTGACCATATCTAGACCCACAGCTGATTGAGACATAAGGGTGGACACTCTTGGGGCTGAGAGGTTCGGTGAGGTTGGGGGAGCCAACGCAGACCCTTTCAAGTAATACTGCATGGTACCCATCCCATGGGTCCCAAATCTCCAGGTTCAAGGGCATCTTCCTACGTCGAAAACAGGCATGAGAAACCCAGAAGATGGTACACCGTGTGATCGGGAAAGGTTTCTAAAACGCACCTCATTTCTCATCTCCTTTGCTCGGGTTCGCCATTCCAGCCGATTTACTAGCCATCTCCCTCCTTGGAGAATCAGCACCTTTAACCTCCTGTTCCGTACAGGTTGCAATTTGTCCTGAGGATGAACGGGAAGAGGGGGAACCAATGAGAGACTAGCTCTAGGTGTTGGGACAGGCACAGGTCACTCTATTTTCCCATCAGGAAGAAGAATTAAGCACAAGCTCAGCCTGCCCACCAGAACCAGAAGAGGGCCTGAAGCAATCCTGCACTTTTGCGGCCAGCTCCCAAAAAAGCGAGATGAAAAATGGAGCTCAGGGGCACTGCAATTCACAAACCTGCAGAGTTTTAAATGATACCTCTCGTCCACAAATATATTAAGGGAAGGCAACGAAGAGGCTTTGAAAGCAAGGCAGAATTGCAGGAAACAGATTTCAGGAGGTAGATTCGAATCGCCTTGAAAGCACATGAAAAGCGGCAAAACGTGGACAATGATGCCCTTGGCCAAAAGGGCGTATGCGTTTTTTCCTGAATATATTCAGGAAAAAACGCATACGCCCTTTTTGGCCAACCAAGCAACCTGGAAAGGCCAATCAGCGCTCCAAAGAAGTCTCGCTTCCCAGCGGGCAAAAGGGCCATGCGGAAAAAAGTGTCCAAACCAGAAATGCAGGATCGGCCATGGAGAAATGGGAGCCTTGCTACGCTGATGGGTGGGATGTAAATTGCCAACAGCCACTCTGGAGAAGTGTACGGTGTGTTCTGAAACATCTAAAAAACACAGCTTGGAGAGCATAGGGCACTTCCACTCATGGGCGTATAAATTGGGAAAACTAAAAATCAGCAAGACACAGGCACCCCAAAGTTTAGGGCTGCTCTGTTGACAAGAACCCCCACTTCATTACACCTTAAATATCCTAGGAAAGAGAAAAATGGATAAAGAAGTTGTGGTCCTCATGTACAATGGAATATCACTCAGCCATGAAATCAACGTCATAAGGCTAGTAGCAGCACGATGAGTGGATTTAGGTACGACGATTCTAAGTGAAATAAGTCACACAGAAAAAGACACTTATCATAAGATATCACTTATAGAGGGAATGTAAAAACCGCTACACTTGAACTGAATTACAAAACAGAACAGAGTCACACGTTTAGGAAACACACTATGGCTGCTGAACGGGAAAGGTGAGGTGGGGTGATGCATAAAACAAGGGTTTCAAATGAGCTCAGATACCGTTCCATAAACCCAATATGTAAGAGACAAGACCTATTCCTTTTTCAGTGAACTGGACTCAACACCCCCTATTCACCGCACAAGAATATATCTGACTAGTAAGAATCTACAAACCTATGTATTGATATCTCTCTGTAAGTGAGTCAAGGGGGTGTAAAGCGGCATAAACACAGCCGTGAAAAGCAGCTAAACCCCATTATAAAAATAAATTACTTTTCAAAACCCGTGAAACAAAGACAGTGAAAGAGAGAGAAATTCTTCCAAAATTCGTTCAGCGGCTGTGATGCAACCTGGATTGACCATATCTAGACCCACAGCTGATTGAGACATAAGGGTGGACACTCTTGGGGCTGAGAGGTTCGGTGAGGTTGGGGGAGCCAACGCAGACCCTTTCAAGTAATACTGCATGGTACCCATCCCATGGGTCCCAAATCTCCAGGTTCAAGGGCATCTTCCTACGTCGAAAACAGGCATGAGAAACCCAGAAGATGGTACACCGTGTGATCGGGAAAGGTTTCTAAAACGCACCTCATTTCTCATCTCCTTTGCTCGGGTTCGCCATTCCAGCCGATTTACTAGCCATCTCCCTCCTTGGAGAATCAGCACCTTTAACCTCCTGTTCCGTACAGGTTGCAATTTGTCCTGAGGATGAACGGGAAGAGGGGGAACCAATGAGAGACTAGCTCTAGGTGTTGGGACAGGCACAGGTCACTCTATTTTCCCATCAGGAAGAAGAATTAAGCACAAGCTCAGCCTGCCCACCAGAACCAGAAGAGGGCCTGAAGCAATCCTGCACTTTTGCGGCCAGCTCCCAAAAAAGCGAGATGAAAAATGGAGCTCAGGGGCACTGCAATTCACAAACCTGCAGAGTTTTAAATGATACCTCTCGTCCACAAATATATTAAGGGAAGGCAACGAAGAGGCTTTGAAAGCAAGGCAGAATTGCAGGAAACAGATTTCAGGAGGTAGATTCGAATCGCCTTGAAAGCACATGAAAAGCGGCAAAACGTGGACAATGATGCCCTTGGCCAAAAGGGCGTATGCGTTTTTTCCTGAATATATTCAGGAAAAAACGCATACGCCCTTTTTGGCCAACCAAGCAACCTGGAAAGGCCAATCATCGCTCCAAAGAAGTCTCGCTTCCCAGCGGGCAAAAGGGCCATGCGGAAAAAAGTGTCCAAACCAGAAATGCAGGACCGGCCATGGAGAAATGGGAGCCTTGCTACGCTGATGGGTGGGATGTACATTGCCAACAGCCACTCTGGAGAAGTGTACGGTGTGTTCTGAAACATCTAAAAAACACAGCTTGGAGAGCATAGGGCACTTCCACTCATGGGCGTATAAATTGGGAAAACTAAAAATCAGCAAGACACAGGCACCCCAAAGTTTAGGGCTGCTCTGTTGACAAGAACCCCCACTTCATTACACCTTAAATATCCTAGGAAAGAGAAAAATGGATAAAGAAGTTGTGGTCCTCATGTACAATGGAATATCACTCAGCCATGAAATCAACGTCATAAGGCTAGTAGCAGCACGATGAGTGGATTTAGGTACGACGATTCTAAGTGAAATAAGTCACACAGAAAAAGACACTTATCATAAGATATCACTTATAGAGGGAATGTAAAAACCGCTACACTTGAACTGAATTACAAAACAGAACAGAGTCACACGTTTAGGAAACACACTATGGCTGCTGAACGGGAAAGGTGAGGTGGGGTGATGCATAAAACAAGGGTTTCAAATGAGCTCAGATACCGTTCCATAAACCCAATATGTAAGAGACAAGACCTATTCCTTTTTCAGTGAACTGGATTCAACACCCCCTATTCACCGCACAAGAATATATCTGACTAGTAAGAATCTACAAACCTATGTATTGATATCTCTCTGTAAGTGAGTCAAGGGGGTGTAAAGCGGCATAAACACAGCCGTGAAAAGCAGCTAAACCCCATTATAAAAATAAATTACTTTTCAAAACCCGTGAAACAAAGACAGTGAAAGAGAGAGAAATTCTTCCAAAATTCGTTCAGCGGCTGTGATGCAACCTGGATTGACCATATCTAGACCCACAGCTGATTGAGACATAAGGGTGGACACTCTTGGGGCTGAGAGGTTCGGTGAGGTTGGGGGAGCCAACGCAGACCCTTTCAAGTAATACTGCATGGTACCCATCCCATGGGTCCCAAATCTCCAGGTTCAAGGGCATCTTCCTACGTCGAAAACAGGCATGAGAAACCCAGAAGATGGTACACCGTGTGATCGGGAAAGGTTTCTAAAACGCACCTCATTTCTCATCTCCTTTGCTCGGGTTCGCCATTCCAGCCGATTTACTAGCCATCTCCCTCCTTGGAGAATCAGCACCTTTAACCTCCTGTTCCGTACAGGTTGCAATTTGTCCTGAGGATGAACGGGAAGAGGGGGAACCAATGAGAGACTAGCTCTAGGTGTTGGGACAGGCACAGGTCACTCTATTTTCCCATCAGGAAGAAGAAGTAAGCACAAGCTCAGCCTGCCCACCAGAACCAGAAGAGGGCCTGAAGCAATCCAGCACTTTTGCGGCCAGCTCCCAAAAAAGCGAGATGAAAAATGGAGCTCAGAGGCACTGCAATTCACAAACCTGCAGAGTTTTAAATGATACCTCTCGTCCACAAATATATTAAGGGAAGGCAACGAAGAGGCTTTGAAAGCAAGGCAGAATTGCAGGAAACAGATTTCAGGAGGTAGATTCGAATCGCCTTGAAAGCACATGAAAAGCGGCAAAACGTGGACAATGATGCCCTTGGCCAAAAGGGCGTATGCGTTTTTTCCTGAATATATTCAGGAAAAAACGCATACGCCCTTTTTGGCCAACCAAGCAACCTGGAAAGGCCAATCATCGCTCCAAAGAAGTCTCGCTTCCCAGCGGGCAAAAGGGCCATGCGGAAAAAAGTGTTCAAACCAGAAATGCAGGACCGGCCATGGAGAAATGGGAGCCTTGCTACGCTGATGGGTGGGATGTACATTGCCAACAGCCACTCTGGAGAAGTGTACGGTGTGTTCTGAAACATCTAAAAAACACAGCTTGGAGAGCATAGGGCACTTCCACTCATGGGCGTATAAATTGGGAAAACTAAAAATCAGCAAGACACAGGCACCCCAAAGTTTAGGGCTGCTCTGTTGACAAGAACCCCCACTTCATTACACCTTAAATATCCTAGGAAAGAGAAAAATGGATAAAGAAGTTGTGGTCCTCATGTACAATGGAATATCAGTCAGCCATGAAATCAACGTCATAAGGCTAGTAGCAGCACGATGAGTGGATTTAGGTACGACGATTCTAAGTGAAATAAGTCACACAGAAAAAGACACTTATCATAAGATATCACTTGTAGAGGGAATGTAAAAACCGCTACACTTGAACTGAATTACAAAACAGAACAGAGTCACACGTTTAGGAAACACACTATGGCTGCTGAACGGGAAAGGTGAGGTGGGGTGATGCATAAAACAAGGGTTTCAAATTAGCTCAGATACCGTTCCATAAACCCAATATGTAAGAGACAAGACCTATTCCTTTTTCAGTGAACTGGACTCAACACCCCCTATTCACCGCACAAGAATATATCTGACTAGTAAGAATCTTCAAACCTATGTATTGATATCTCTCTGTAAGTGAGTCAAGGGGGTGTAAAGCGGCATAAACACAGCCGTGAAAAGCAGCTAAACCCCATTATAAAAATAAATTACTTTTCAAAACCCGTGAAACAAAGACAGTGAAAGAGAGAGAAATTCTTACAGAATTCGTTCAGGGGCTGTGATGCAACGTGGATTGACCATATCTAGACCCACAGCTGATTGAGACATAAGGGTGGACACTCTTGGGGCTGAGAGGTTCGGTGAGGTTGGGTGAGCCAACGCAGACCCTTTCAAGTAATACTGCATGGTACCCATCCCATGGGTCCCAATCTCCAGGTTCAAGGGCATCTTCCTACGTCGAAAACAGGCATGAGAAACCCAGAAGATGGTACACCGTGTGATCGGGAAAGGTTTCTAAAACGCACCTCATTTCTCATCTCCTTTGCTCGGGTTCGCCATTCCAGCCGATTTACTAGCCATCTCCCTCCTTGGAGAATCAGCATCTTTAACCTCCTGTTCCGTACAGGTTGCAATTTGTCCTGAGGATGAACGGGAAGAGGGGGAACCAATGAGAGACTAGCTCTAGGTGTTGGGACAGGCACAGGTCACTCTATTTTCCCATCAGGAAGAAGAATTAAGCACAAGCTCAGCCTGCCCCCCAGAACCAGAAGAGGGCCTGAAGCAATCCTGCGCTTTTGCGGCCAGCTCCCAAAAAAGCGAGTTGAAAAATGGAGCTCAGGGGCACTGCAATTCACAAACCTGCAGAGTTTTAAATGATACCTCTCATCCACAAATATATTAAGGGAAGGCAACGAAGAGGCTTTGAAAGCAAGGCAGAATTGCAGGCAACAGATTTCAGGAGGTAGATTCGAATCGCCTTGAAAGCACATGAAAAGCGGCAAAACGTGGACAATGATGCCCTTGGCCAAAAAGGGCGTATGCGTTTTTTCCTGAATATATTCAGGAAAAAACGCATACGCCCTTTTTGGCCAACCAAGCAACCTGGAAAGGCAAATCAGCGCTCCAAAGAACTCTCGCTTCCCAGCGGGCAAAAGGGCCATGCGGAAAAAAGTGTCCAAACCAGAAATGCAGGACCGGCCATGGAGAAATGGGAGCCTTGCTACGCTGATGGGTGGGATGTAAATTGCCAACAGCCACTCTGGAGAAGTGTACGGTGTGTTCTGAAACATCTAAAAAACACAGCTTGGAGAGCATAGGGCACTTCAACTCATGGGCGTATAAATTGGGAAAACTAAAAATCAGCAAGACACAGGCACCCCAAAGTTTAGGGCTGCTCTGTTGACAAGAACCCCCACTTCATTACACCTTAAATATCCTAGGAAAGAGAAAAATGGATAAAGAAGTTGTGGTCCTCATGTACAATGGAATATCACTCAGCCATGAAATCAACGTCATAAGGCTAGTAGCAGCACGATGAGTGGATTTAGGTCCGACGATTCTAAGTGAAATAAGTCACACAGAAAAAGACACTTATCATAAGATATCACTTCTAGAGGGAATGTAAAAACCGCTACACTTGAACTGAATTACAAAACAGAACAGAGTCACACGTTTAGGAAACACACTATGGCTGCTGAACGGGAAAGGTGAGGTGGGGTGATGCATAAAACAAGGGTTTCAAATTAGCTCAGATACCGTTCCATAAACCCAATATGTAAGAGACAAGACCTATTCCTTTTTCAGTGAACTGGACTCAACACCCCCTATTCACCGCACAAGAATATATCTGACTAGTAAGAATCTTCAAACCTATGTATTGATATCTCTCTGTAAGTGAGTCAAGGGGGTGTAAAGCGGCATAAACACAGCCGTGAAAAGCAGCTAAACCCCATTATAAAAATAAATTACTTTTCAAAACCCGTGAAACAAAGACAGTGAAAGAGAGAGAAATTCTTACAAAATTCGTTCAGGGGCTGTGATGCAACCTGGATTGACCATATCTAGACCCACAGCTGATTGAGACATAAGGGTGGACACTCTTGGGGCTGAGAGGTTCGGTGAGGTTGGGTGAGCCAACGCAGACCCTTTCAAGTAATACTGCATGGTACCCATCCCATGGGTCCCAAATCTCCAGGTTCAAGGGCATCTTCCTACATCGAAAACAGGCATGAGAAACCCAGAAGATGGTACACCGTGTGATCGGGAAAGGTTTCTAAAACGCACCTCATTTCTCATCTCCTTTGCTCGGGTTCGCCATTCCAGCCGATTTACTAGCCATCTCCCTCCTTGGAGAATCAGCACCTTTAACCTCCTGTTCCGTACAGGTTGCAATTTGTCCTGAGGATGAACGGGAAGAGGGGGAACCAATGAGAGACTAGCTCTAGGTGTTGGGACAGGCACAGGTCACTCTATTTTCCCATCAGGAAGAAGAATTAAGCACAAGCTCAGCCTGCCCCCCAGAACCAGAAGAGGGCCTGAAGCAATCCTGCGCTTTTGCGGCCAGCTTCCAAAAAAGCGAGATGAAAAATGGAGCTCAGGGGCACTGCAATTCACAAACCTGCAGAGTTTTAAATGATACCTCTCGTCCACAAATATATTAAGGGAAGGCAACGAAGAGGCTTTGAAAGCAAGGCAGAATTGCAGGAAACAGATTTCAGGAGGTAGATTCGAATCGCCTTGAAAGCACATGAAAAGCGGCAAAACGTGGACAATGATGCCCTTGGCCAAAAAGGGCGTATGCGTTTTTTCCTGAATATATTCAGGAAAAAACGCATACGCCCTTTTTGGCCAACCAAGCAACCTGGAAAGGCAAATCAGCGCTCCAAAGAAGTCTTGCTTCCCAGCGGGCAAAATGGCCATGCGGAAAAAAGTGTCCAAACCAGAAGTGCAGGACCGGCCATGGAGAAATGGGAGCCTTGCTACGCTGATGGGTGGGATGTAAATTGCCAACAGCCACTCTGGAGAAGTGTACGGTGTGTTCTGAAACATCTAAAAAACACAGCTTGGAGAGCATAGGGCACTTCCACTCATGGGCGTATAAATTGGGAAAACTAAAAATCAGCAAGACACAGGCACCCCAAAGTTTAGGGCTGCTCTGTTGACAAGAACCCCCACTTCATTACACCTTAAATATCCTAGGAAAGAGAAAAATGGATAAAGAAGTTGTGGTCCTCATGTACAATGGAATATCACTCAGCCATGAAATCCACGTCATAAGGCTAGTAGCAGCACGATGAGTGGATTTAGGTACGACGATTCTAAGTGAAATAAGTCACACAGAAAAAGACACTTATCATAAGATATCACTTCTAGAGGGAATGTAAAAACCGCTACACTTGAACTGAATTACAAAACAGAACAGAGTCACACGTTTAGGAAACACACTATGGCTGCTGAACGGGAAAGGTGAGGTGGGGTGATGCATAAAACAAGGGTTTCAAATTAGCTCAGATACCGTTCCATAAACCCAATATGTAAGAGACAAGACCTATTCCTTTTTCAGTGAACTGGACTCAACACCCCCTATTCACCGCACAAGAATATATCTGACTAGTAAGAATCTTCAAACCTATGTATTGATATCTCTCTGTAAGTGAGTCAAGGGGGTGTAAAGCGGCATAAACACAGCCGTGAAAAGCAGCTAAACCCCATTATAAAAATAAATTACTTTTCAAAACCCGTGAAACAAAGACAGTGAAAGAGAGAGAAATTCTTACAAAATTCGTTCAGGGGCTGTGATGCAACCTGGATTGACCATATCTAGACCCACAGCTGATTGAGACATAAGGGTGGACACTCTTGGGGCTGAGAGGTTCGGTGAGGTTGGGTGAGCCAACGCAGACCCTTTCAAGTAATACTGCATGGGACCCATCCCATGGGTCCCAAATCTCCAGGTTCAAGGGCATCTTCCTACGTCGAAAACAGGCATGAGAAACCCAGAAGATGGTATACCGTGTGATCGGGAAAGGTTTCTAAAACGCACCTCATTTCTCATCTCCTTTGCTCGAGTTCGCCATTCCAGCCGATTTACTAGCCATCTCCCTCCTTGGAGAATCAGCACCTTTAACCTCCTGTTCCGTACAGGTTGCAATTTGTCCTGAGGATGAACGGGAAGAGGGGGAACCAATGAGAGACTAGCTCTAGGTGTTGGGACAGGCACAGGTCACTCTATTTTCCCATCAGGAAGAAGAATTAAGCACAAGCTCAGCCTGCCCCCCAGAACCAGAAGAGGGCCTGAAGCAATCCTGCGCTTTTGCGGCCAGCTCCCAATAAAGCGAGTTGAAAAATGGAGCTCAGGGGCACTGCAATTCACAAACCTGCAGAGTTTTAAATGATAACTCTCGTCCACAAATATATTAAGGGAAGGCAACGAAGAGGCTTTGAAAGCAAGGCAGAATTGCAGGAAACAGATTTCAGGAGGTAGATTCGAATCGCCTTGAAAGCACATGAAAAGCGGCAAAACGTGGACAATGATGCCCTTGGCCAAAAAGGGCGTATGCGTTTTTTCCTGAATATATTCAGAAAGAAACGCATACGCCCTTTTTGGCCAACCAAGCAACCTGGAAAGGCCAATCAGCGCTCCAAAGAACTCTCGCTTCCCAGCGGGCAAAAGGGCCATGCGGAAAAAAGTGTCCAAACCAGAAATGCAGGACCGGCCATGGAGAAATGGGAGCCTTGCTACGCTGATGGGTGGGATGTAAATTGCCAACAGCCACTCTGGAGAAGTGTACGGTGTGTTCTGAAACATCTAAAAAACACAGCTTGGAGAGCATAGGGCACTTCCACTCATGGGCGTATAAATTGGGAAAACTAAAAATCAGCAAGCCACAGGCACCCCAAAGTTTAGGGCTGCTCTGTTGACAAGAACCCCCACTTCATTACACCTTAAATATCCTAGGAAAGAGAAAAATGGATAAAGAAGTTGTGGTCCTCATGTACAATGGAATATCACTCAGCCATGAAATCAACGTCATAAGGCTAGGAGCAGCACGATGAGTGGATTTAGGTACGACGATTCTAAGTGAAATAAGTCACACAGAAAAAGACACTTATCATAAGATATCACTTCTAGAGGGAATGTAAAAACCGCTACACTTGAACTGAATTACAAAACAGAACAGAGTCACACGTTTAGGAAACACACTATGGCTGCTGAACGGGAAAGGTGAGGTGGGGTGATGCATAAAACAAGGGTTTCAAATGAGCTCAGATACCGTTCCATAAACCCAATATGTAAGAGACAAGACCTATTCCTTTTTCAGTGAACTGGACTCAACACCCCCTATTCACCGCACAAGAATATATCTGACTAGTAAGAATCTACAAACCTATGTATTGATATCTCTCTGTAAGTGAGTCAAGGGGGTGTAAAGCGGCATAAACACAGCCGTGAAAAGCAGCTAAACCCCATTATAAAAATAAATTACTTTTCAAAACCCGTGAAACAAAGACAGTGAAAGAGAGAGAAATTCTTCCAAAATTCGTTCAGCGGCTGTGATGCAACCTGGATTGACCATATCTAGACCCACAGCTGATTGAGACATAAGGGTGGACACTCTTGGGGCTGAGAGGTTCGGTGAGGTTGGGGGAGCCAACGCAGACCCTTTCAAGTAATACTGCATGGTTCCCCGTCCCATGGGTCCCAAATCTCCAGGTTCAAGGGCATCTTCCTACGTCGAAAACAGGCATGAGAAACCCAGAAGATGGTACACCGTGTGATCGGGAAAGGTTTCTAAAACGCACCTCATTTCTCATCTCCTTTGCTCGGGTTCGCCATTCCAGCCGATTTACTAGCCATCTCCCTCCTTGGAGAATCAGCACCTTTAACCTCCTGTTCCGTACAGGTTGCAATTTGTCCTGAGGATGAACGGGAAGAGGGGGAACCAATGAGAGATTAGCTCTAGGTGTTGGGACAGGCACAGGTCACTTTATTTTCCCATCAGGAAGAAGAATTAAGCACAAGCTCAGCCTGCCCCCCAGAACCAGAAGAGGGCCTGAAGCAATCCTGCACTTTTGCGGCCAGCTCCCAAAAAAGCGAGATGAAAAATGGAGCTCAGGGGCACTGCAATTCACAAACCTGCAGAGTTTTAAATGATACCTCTCGTCCACAAATATATTAAGGGAAGGCAACGAAGAGGCTTTGAAAGCAAGGCAGAATTGCAGGAAACAGATTTCAGGAGGTAGATTCGAATCGCCTTGAAAGCACATGAAAAGCGGCAAAACGTGGACAATGATGCCCTTGGCCAAAAAGGGCGTATGCGTTTTTTCCTGAATATATTCAGGAAAAAACGCATGCGCCCTTTTTGGCCAACCAAGCAACCTGGAAAGGCCAATCATCGCTCCAAAGAAGTCTCGCTTCCCAGCGGGCAAAAGGGCCATGCGGAAAAAAGTGTCCAAACCAGAAATGCAGGACCGGCCATGGAGAAATGGGAGCCTTGCTACGCTGATGGGTGGGATGTAAATTGACAATAGCCACTCTGGAGAAGTGTACGGTGTGTTCTGAAACATCTAAAAAACACAGCTTGGAGAGCATAGGGCACTTCCACTCATGGGCGTATAAATTGGGAAAACTAAAAATCAGCAAGACACAGGCACCCCAAAGTTTAGGGCTGCTCTGTTGACAAGAACCCCCACTTCATTACACCTTAAATATCCTAGGAAAGAGAAAAATGGATAAAGAAGTTGTGGTCCTCATGTACAATGGAATATCCCTCAGCCATGAAATCAACGTCATAAGTCTAGTAGCAGCACGATGAGTGGATTTAGGTACGACGATTCTAAGTGAAATAAGTCACACAGAAAAAGACACTTATCATAAGATATCACTTCTAGAGGGAATGTAAAAACCGCTACACTTGAACTGAATTACAAAACAGAACAGAGTCACACGTTTAGGAAACACACTATGGCTGCTGAACGGGAAAGGTGAGGTGGGGTGATGCATAAAACAAGGGTTTCAAATTAGCTCAGATACCGTTCCATAAACCCAATATGTAAGAGACAAGACCTATTCCTTTTTCAGTGAACTGGACTCAACACCCCCTATTCACCGCACAAGAATATATCTGACTAGTAAGAATCTTCAAACCTATGTATTGATATCTCTCTGTAAGTGAGACAAGGGGGTGTAAAGCGGCATAAACACAGCCGTGAAAAGCAGCTAAACCCCATTATAAAAATAAATTACTTTTCAAAACCCGTGAAACAAAGACAGTGAAAGAGAGAGAAATTCTTACAAAATTCGTTCAGGGGCTGTGATGCAACGTGGATTGACCATATCTAGACCCACAGCTGATTGAGACATAAGGGTGGACACTCTTGGGGCTGAGAGGTTCGGTGAGGTTGGGGGAGCCAACGCAGACCCTTTCAAGTAATACTGCATGGTACCCATCCCATGGGTCCCAAATCTCCAGGTTCAAGGGCATCTTCCTACATCGAAAACAGGCATGAGAAACCCAGAAGATGGTATACCGTGTGATCGGGAAAGGTTTCTAAAACGCACCTCATTTCTCATCTCCTTTGCTCGAGTTCGCCATTCCAGCCGATTTACTAGCCATCTCCCTCCTTGGAGAATCAGCACCTTTAACCTCCTGTTCCGTACAGGTTGCAATTTGTCCTGAGGATGAACGGGAAGAGGGGGAACCAATGAGAGACTAGCTCTAGGTGTTGGGACAGGCACAGGTCACTCTATTTTCCCATCAGGAAGAAGAATTAAGCACAAGCTCAGCCTGCCCCCCAGAACCAGAAGAGGGCCTGAAGCAATCCTGCGCTTTTGCGGCCAGCTCCCAATAAAGCGAGTTGAAAAATGGAGCTCAGGGGCACTGCAATTCACAAACCTGCAGAGTTTTAAATGATAACTCTCGTCCACAAATATATTAAGGGAAGGCAACGAAGAGGCTTTGAAAGCAAGGCAGAATTGCAGGAAACAGATTTCAGGAGGTAGATTCGAATCGCCTTGAAAGCACATGAAAAGCGGCAAAACGTGGACAATGATGCCCTTGGCCAAAAAGGGCGTATGCGTTTTTTCCTGAATATATTCAGGAAAAAACGCATACGCCCTTTTTGGCCAACCAAGCAACCTGGAAAGGCAAATCAGCGCTCCAAAGAAGTCTCGCTTCCCAGCGGGCAAAAGGGCCATGCGGAAAAAAGTGTCCAAACCAGAAGTGCAGGACCGGACATGGAGAAATGGGAGCCTTGCTACGCTGATGGGTGGGATGTAAATTGCCAACAGCCACTCTGGAGAAGTGTACGGTGTGTTCTGAAACATCTAAAAAACACAGCTTGGAGAGCATAGGGCACTTCCACTCATGGGCGTATAAATTGGGAAAACTAAAAATCAGCAAGACACAGGCACCCCAAAGTTTAGGGCTGCTCTGTTGACAAGAACCCCCACTTCATTACACCTTAAATATCCTAGGAAAGAGAAAAATGGATAAAGAAGTTGTGGTCCTCATGTACAATGGAATATCACTCAGCCATGAAATCCACGTCATAAGGCTAGGAGCAGCACGATGAGTGGATTTAGGTACGACGATTCTAAGTGAAATAAGTCACACAGAAAAAGACACTTATCATAAGATATCACTTCTAGAGGGAATGTAAAAACCGCTACACTTGAACTGAATTACAAAACAGAACAGAGTCACACGTTTAGGAAACACACTATGGCTGCTGAACGGGAAAGGTGAGGTGGGGTGATGCATAAAACAAGGGTTTCAAATTAGCTCCGATACCGTTCCATAAACCCAATATGTAAGAGACAAGACCTATTCCTTTTTCAGTGAACTGGACTCAACACCCCCTATTCACCGCAGAAGAATATATCTGACTAGTAAGAATCTTCAAACCTATGTATTGATATCTCTCTGTAAGTGAGTCAAGGGGGTGTAAAGCGGCATAAACACAGCCGTGAAAAGCAGCTAAACCCCATTATAAAAATAAATTACTTTTCAAAACCCGTGAAACAAAGACAGTGAAAGAGAGAGAAATTCTTACAAAATTCGTTCAGGGGCTGTGATGCAACCTGGATTGACCATATCTAGACCCACAGCTGATTGAGACATAAGGGTGGACACTCTTGGGGCTGAGAGGTTCGGTGAGGTTGGGTGAGCCAACGCAGACCCTTTCAAGTAATACTGCATGGTACCCATCCCATGGGTCCCAAATCTCCAGGTTCAAGGGCATCTTCCTACGTCGAAAACAGGCATGAGAAACCCAGAAGATGGTACACCGTGTGATCGGGAAAGGTTTCTAAAACGCACCTCATTTCTCATCTCCTTTGCTCGGGTTCGCCATTCCAGCCGATTTACTAGCCATCTCCCTCCTTGGAGAATCAGCACCTTTAACCTCCTGTTCCGTACAGGTTGCAATTTGTCCTGAGGATGAACGGGAAGAGGGGGAACCAATGAGAGACTAGCTCTAGGGGTTGGGACAGGCACAGGTCACTCTATTTTCCCATCAGGAAGAAGAATTAAGCACAAGCTCAGCCTGCCCCCCAGAACCAGAAGAGGGCCTGAAGCAATCCTGCGCTTTTGCGGCCAGCTCCCAAAAAAGCGAGATGAAAAATGGAGCTCAGGGGCACTGCAATTCACAAACCTGCAGAGTTTTAAATGATACCTCTCGTCCACAAATATATTAAGGGAAGGCAACGAAGAGGCTTTGAAAGCAAGGCAGAATTGCAGGAAACAGATTTCAGGAGGTAGATTCGAATCGCCTTGAAAGCACATGAAAAGCGGCAAAACGTGGACAATGATGCCCTTGGCCAAAAAGGGCGTATGCGTTTTTTCCTGAATATATTCAGGAAAAAACGCATACGCCCTTTTTGGCCAACCAAGCAACCTGGAAAGGCAAATCAGCGCTCCAAAGAAGTCTCGCTTCCCAGCGGGCAAAAGGGCCATGCGGAAAAAAGTGTCCAAACCAGAAATGCAGGACCGGCCATGGAGAAATGGGAGCCTTGCTACGCTGATGGGTGGGATGTACATTGCCAACAGCCACTCTGGAGAAGTGTACGGTGTGTTCTGAAACATCTAAAAAACACAGCTTGGAGAGCATAGGGCACTTCCACTCATGGGCGTATAAATTGGGAAAACTAAAAATCAGCAAGACACAGGCACCCCAAAGTTTAGGGCTGCTCTGTTGACAAGAACCCCCACTTCATTACACCTTAAATATCCTAGGAAAGAGAAAAATGGATAAAGAAGTTGTGGTCCTCATGTACAATGGAATATCACTCAGCCATGAAATCAACGTCATAAGTCTAGTAGCAGCACGATGAGTGGATTTAGGTACGACGATTCTAAGTGAAATAAGTCACACAGAAAAAGACACTTATCATAAGATATCACTTCTAGAGGGAATGTAAAAACCGCTACACTTGAACTGAATTACAAAACAGAACAGAGTCACACGTTTAGGAAACACACTATGGCTGCTGAACGGGAAAGGTGAGGTGGGGTGATGCATAAAACAAGGGTTTCAAATTAGCTCAGATACCGTTCCATAAACCCAATATGTAAGAGACAAGACCTATTCCTTTTTCAGTGAACTGGACTCAACACCCCCTATTCACCGCACAAGAATATATCTGACTAGTAAGAATCTTCAAACCTATATATTGATATCTCTCTGTAAGTGAGTCAAGGGGGTGTAAAGCGGCATAAACACAGCCGTGAAAAGCAGCTAAACCCCATTATAAAAATAAATTACTTTTCAAAACCCGTGAAACAAAGACAGTGAAAGAGAGAGAAATTCTTACAAAATTCGTTCAGGGGCTGTGATGCAACGTGGATTGACCATATCTAGACCCACAGCTGATTGAGACATAAGGGTGGACACTCTTGGGGCTGAGAGGTTCGGTGAGGTTGGGGGAGCCAACGCAGACCCTTTCAAGTAATACTGCATGGTACCCATCCCATGGGTCCCAAATCTCCAGGTTCAAGGGCATCTTCCTACATCGAAAACAGGCATGAGAAACCCAGAAGATGGTATACCGTGTGATCGGGAAAGGTTTCTAAAACGCACCTCATTTCTCATCTCCTTTGCTCGAGTTCGCCATTCCAGCCGATTTACTAGCCATCTCCCTCCTTGGAGAATCAGCACCTTTAACCTCCTGTTCCGTACAGGTTGCAATTTGTCCTGAGGATGAACGGGAAGAGGGGGAACCAATGAGAGACTAGCTCTAGGTGTTGGGACAGGCACAGGTCACTCTATTTTCCCATCAGGAAGAAGAATTAAGCACAAGCTCAGCCTGCCCCCCAGAACCAGAAGAGGGCCTGAAGCAATCCTGCGCTTTTGCGGCCAGCTCCCAATAAAGCGAGTTGAAAAATGGAGCTCAGGGGCACTGCAATTCACAAACCTGCAGAGTTTTAAATGATAACTCTCGTCCACAAATATATTAAGGGAAGGCAACGAAGAGGCTTTGAAAGCAAGGCAGAATTGCAGGAAACAGATTTCAGGAGGTAGATTCGAATCGCCTTGAAAGCACATGAAAAGCGGCAAAACGTGGACAATGATGCCCTTGGCCAAAAAGGGCGTATGCGTTTTTTCCTGAATATATTCAGGAAAAAACGCATACGCCCTTTTTGGCCAACCAAGCAACCTGGAAAGGCAAATCAGCGCTCCAAAGAACTCTCGCTTCCCAGCGGGCAAAAGGGCCATGCGGAAAAAAGTGTCCAAACCAGAAATGCAGGACCGGCCATGGAGAAATGGGAGCCTTGCTACACTGATGGGTGGGATGTAAATTGCCAACAGCCACTCTGGAGAAGTGTACGGTGTGTTCTGAAACATCTAAAAAACACAGCTTGGAGAGCATAGGGCACTTCCACTCATGGGCGTATAAATTGGGAAAACTAAAAATCAGCAAGACACAGGCACCCCAAAGTTTAGGGCTGCTCTGTTGACAAGAACCCCCACTTCATTACACCTTAAATATCCTAGGAAAGAGAAAAATGGATAAAGAAGTTGTGGTCCTCATGTACAATGGAATATCACTCAGCCATGAAATCCACGTCATAAGGCTAGGAGCAGCACGATGAGTGGATTTAGGTACGACGATTCTAAGTGAAATAAGTCACACAGAAAAAGACACTTATCATAAGATATCACTTCTAGAGGGAATGTAAAAACCGCTACACTTGAACTGAATTACAAAACAGAACAGAGTCACACGTTTAGGAAACACACTATGGCTGCTGAACGGGAAAGGTGAGGTGGGGTGATGCATAAAACAAGGGTTTCAAATTAGCTCAGATACCGTTCCATAAACCCAATATGTAAGAGACAAGACCTATTCCTTTTTCAGTGAACTGGACTCAACACCCCCTATTCACCGCACAAGAATATATCTGACTAGTAAGAATCTTCAAACCTATGTATTGATATCTCTCTGTAAGTGAGTCAAGGGGGTGTAAAGCGGCATAAACACAGCCGTGAAAAGCAGCTAAACCCCATTATAAAAATAAATTACTTTTCAAAACCAGTGAAACAAAGACAGTGAAAGAGAGAGAAATTCTTACAAAATTCGTTCAGGGGCTGTGATGCAACCTGGATTGACCATATCTAGACCCACAGGTGATTGAGACATAAGGGTGGACACTCTTGGGGCTGAGAGGTTCGGTGAGGTTGGGTGAGCCAACGCAGACCCTTTCAAGTAATACTGCATGGTACCCATCCCATGGGTCCCAAATCTCCAGGTTCAAGGGCATCTTCCTACGTCGAAAACAGGCATGAGAAACCCAGAAGATGGTACACCGTGTGATCGGGAAAGGTTTCTAAAACGCACCTCATTTCTCATCTCCTTTGCTCGGGTTCGCCATTCCAGCCGATTTACTAGCCATCTCCCTCCTTGGAGAATCAGCACCTTTAACCTCCTGTTCCGTACAGGTTGCAATTTGTCCTGAGGATGAACGGGAAGAGGGGGAACCAATGAGAGACTAGCTCTAGGTGTTGGGACAGGCACAGGTCACTCTATTTTCCCATCAGGAAGAAGAATTAAGCACAAGCTCAGCCTGCCCCCCAGAACCAGAAGAGGGCCTGAAGCAATCCTGCGCTTTTGCGGCCAGCTCCCAAAAAAGCGAGATGAAAAATGGAGCTCAGGGGCACTGCAATTCACAAACCTGCAGAGTTTTAAATGATACCTCTCGTCCACAAATATATTAAGGGAAGGCAACGAAGAGGCTTTGAAAGCAAGGCAGAATTGCAGGAAACAGATTTCAGGAGGTAGATTCGAATCGCCTTGAAAGCACATGAAAAGCGGCAAAACGTGGACAATGATGCCCTTGGCCAAAAAGGTCGTATGCGTTTTTTCCTGAATATATTCAGGAAAAAACGCATACGACCTTTTTGGCCAACCAAGCAACCTGGAAAGGCAAATCAGCGCTCCAAAGAAGTCTCGCTTCCCAGCGGGCAAAAGGGCCATGCGGAAAAAAGTGTCCAAACCAGAAATGCAGGACCGGCCATGGAGAAATGGGAGCCTTGCTACGCTGATGGGTGGGATGTAAATTGCCAACAGCCACTCTGGAGAAGTGTACGGTGTGTTCTGAAACATCTAAAAAACACAGCTTGGAGAGCATAGGGCACTTCCACTCATGGGCGTATAAATTGGGAAAACTAAAAATCAGCAAGACACAGGCACCCCAAAGTTTAGGGCTGCTCTGTTGACAAGAACCCCCACTTCATTACACCTTAAATATCCTAGGAAAGAGAAAAATGGATAAAGAAGTTGTGGTCCTCATGTACAATGGAATATCACTCAGCCATGAAATCAACGTCATAAGGCTAGTAGCAGCACGATGAGTGGATTTAGGTACGACGATTCTAAGTGAAATAAGTCACACAGAAAAAGACACTTATCATAAGATATCACTTCTAGAGGGAATGTAAAAACCGCTACACTTGAACTGAATTACAAAACAGAACAGAGTCACACGTTTAGGAAACACACTATGGCTGCTGAACGGGAAAGGTGAGGTGGGGTGATGCATAAAACAAGGGTTTCCAATTAGCTCAGATACCGTTCCATAAACCCAATATGTAAGAGACAAGACCTATTCCTTTTTCAGTGAACTGGACTCAACACCCCCTATTCACCGCACAAGAATATATCTGACTAGTAAGAATCTTCAAACCTATGTATTGATATCTCTCTGTAAGTGAGTCAAGGGGGTGTAAAGCGGCCTAAACACAGCCGTGAAAAGCAGCTAAACCCCATTATAAAAATAAATTACTTTTCAAAACCCGTGAAACAAAGACAGTGAAAGAGAGAGAAATTCTTACAAAATTCGTTCAGGGGCTGTGATGCAACCTGGATTGACCATATCTAGACCCACAGCTGATTGAGACATAAGGGTGGACACTCTTGGGGCTGAGAGGTTCGGTGAGGTTGGGTGAGCCAACGCAGACCCTTTCAAGTAATACTGCATGGTACCCATCCCATGGGTCCCAAATCTCCAGGTTCAAGGGCATCTTCCTACGTCGAAAACAGGCATGAGAAACCCAGAAGATGGTATACCGTGTGATCGGGAAAGGTTTCTAAAACGCACCTCATTTCTCATCTCCTTTGCTCGAGTTCGCCATTCCAGCCGATTTACTAGCCATCTCCCTCCTTGGAGAATCAGCACCTTTAACCTCCTGTTCCGTACAGGTTGCAATTGGTCCTGAGGATGAACGGGAAGAGGGGGAACCAATGAGAGACTAGCTCTAGGTGTTGGGACAGGCACAGGTCACTCTATTTTCCCATCAGGAAGAATAATTAAGCACAAGCTCAGCCTGCCCCCCAGAACCAGAAGGGGGCCTGAAGCAATCCTGCGCTTTTGCGGCCAGCTCCCAATAAAGCGAGTTGGAAAATGGAGCTCAGGGGCACTGCAATTCACAAACCTGCAGAGTTTTAAATGATAACTCTCGTCCACAAATATATTAAGGGAAGGCAACGAAGAGGCTTTGAAAGCAAGGCAGAATTGCAGGAAACAGATTTCAGGAGGTAGATTCGAATCGCCTTGAAAGCACATGAAAAGCGGCAAAACGTGGACAATGATGCCCTTGGCCAAAAAGGGCGTATGCGTTTTTTCCTGAATATATTCAGGAAGAAACGCATACGCCCTTTTTGGCCAACCAAGCAACCTGGAAAGGCAAATCAGCGCTCCAAAGAACTCTCGCTTCCCAGCGGGCAAAAGGGCCATGCGGAAAAAAGTGTCCAAACCAGAAATGCAGGACCGGCCATGGAGAAATGGGAGCCTTGCTACGCTGATGGGTGGGATGTAAATTGCCAACAGCCACTCTGGAGAAGTGTACGGTGTGTTCTGAAACATCTAAAAAACACAGCTTGGAGAGCATAGGGCACTTCCACTCATGGGCGTATAAATTGGGAAAACTAAAAATCAGCAAGACACAGGCACCCCAAAGTTTAGGGCTGCTCTGTTGACAAGAACCCCCACTTCATTACACCTTAAATATCCTAGGAAAGAGAAAAATGGATAAAGAAGTTGTGGTCCTCATGTACAATGGAATATCACTCAGCCATGAAATCCACGTCATAAGGCTAGGAGCAGCACGATGAGTGGATTTAGGTACGACGATTCTCAGTGAAATAAGTCACACAGAAAAAGACACTTATCATAAGATATCACTTCTAGAGGGAATGTAAAAACCGCTACACTTGAACTGAATTACAAAACAGAACAGAGTCACACGTTTAGGAAACACACTATGGCTGCTGAACGGGAAAGGTGAGGTGGGGTGATGCATAAAACAAGGGTTTCAAATTAGCTCAGATACCGTTCCATAAACCCAATATGTAAGAGACAAGACCTATTCCTTTTTCAGTGAACTGGACTCAACACCCCCTATTCACCGCACAAGAATATATCTGACTAGTAAGAATCTTCAAACCTATGTATTGATATCTCTCTGTAAGTGAGTCAAGGGGGTGTAAAGCGGCATAAACACAGCCGTGAAAAGCAGCTAAACCCCATTATAAAAATAAATTACTTTTCAAAACCCGTGAAACAAAGACAGTGAAAGAGAGAGAAATTCTTACAAAATTCGTTCAGGGGCTGTGATGCAACCTGGATTGACCATATCTAGACCCACAGCTGATTGAGACATAAGGGTGGACACTCTTGGGGCTGAGAGGTTCGGTGAGGTTGGGTGAGCCAACGCAGACCCTTTCAAGTAATACTGCATGGTACCCATCCCATGGGTCCCAAATCTCCAGGTTCAAGGGCATCTTCCTACGTCGAAAACAGGCATGAGAAACCCAGAAGATGGTACACCGTGTGATCGGGAAAGGTTTCTAAAACGCACCTCATTTCTCATCTCCTTTGCTCGGGTTCGCCATTCCAGCCGATTTACTAGCCATCTCCCTCCTTGGAGAATCAGCACCTTTAACCTCCTGTTCCGTACAGGTTGCAATTTGTCCTGAGGATGAACGGGAAGAGGGGGAACCAATGAGAGACTAGCTCTAGGTGTTGGGACAGGCACAGGTCACTCTATTTTCCCATCAGGAAGAAGAATTAAGCACAAGCTCAGCCTGCCCCCCAGAACCAGAAGAGGGCCTGAAGCAATCCTGCGCTTTTGCGGCCAGCTCCCAAAAAAGCGAGATGAAAAATGGAGCTCAGGGGCACTGCAATTCACAAACCTGCAGAGTTTTAAATGATACCTCTCGTCCACAAATATATTAAAGGAAGGCAACGAAGAGGCTTTGAAAGCAAGGCAGAATTGCAGGAAACAGATTTCAGGAGGTAGATTCGAATCGCCTTGAAAGCACATGAAAAGCGGCAAAACGTGGACAATGATGCCCTTGGCCAAAAAGGGCGTATGCGTTTTTTCCTGAATATATTCAGGAAGAAACGCATACGCCCTTTTTGGCCAACCAAGCAACCTGGAAAGGCAAATCAGCGCTCCAAAGAACTCTCGCTTCCCAGCGGGCAAAAGGGCCATGCGGAAAAAAGTGTCCAAACCAGAAATGCAGGACCGGCCATGGAGAAATGGGAGCCTTGCTACGCTGATGGGTGGGATGTAAATTGCCAACAGCCACTCTGGAGAAGTGTACGGTGTGTTCTGAAACATCTAAAAAACACAGCTTGGAGAGCATAGGGCACTTCCACTCATGGGCGTATAAATTGGGAAAACTAAAAATCAGCAAGACACAGGCACCCCAAAGTTTAGGGCTGCTCTGTTGACAAGAACCCCCACTTCATTACACCTTAAATATCCTAGGAAAGAGAAAAATGGATAAAGAAGTTGTGGTCCTCATGTACAATGGAATATCACTCAGCCATGAAATCCACGTCATAAGGCTAGGAGCAGCACGATGAGTGGATTTAGGTCCGACGATTCTCAGTGAAATAAGTCACACAGAAAAAGACACTTATCATAAGATATCACTTCTAGAGGGAATGTAAAAACCGCTACACTTGAACTGAATTACAAAACAGAACAGAGTCACACGTTTAGGAAACACACTATGGCTGCTGAACGGGAAAGGTGAGGTGGGGTGATGCATAAAACAAGGGTTTCAAATTAGCTCAGATACCGTTCCATAAACCCAATATGTAAGAGACAAGACCTATTCCTTTTTCAGTGAACTGGACTCAACACCCCCTATTCACCGCACAAGAATATATCTGACTAGTAAGAATCTTCAAACCTATGTATTGATATCTCTCTGTAAGTGAGTCAAGGGGGTGTAAAGCGGCATAAACACAGCCGTGAAAAGCAGCTAAACCCCATTATAAAAATAAATTACTTTTCAAAACCCGTGAAACAAAGACAGTGAAAGAGAGAGAAATTCTTACAAAATTCGTTCAGGGGCTGTGATGCAACCTGGATTGACCATATCTAGACCCACAGCTGATTGAGACATAAGGGTGGACACTCTTGGGGCTGAGAGGTTCGGTGAGGTTGGTGAGCCAACGCAGACCCTTTCAAGTAATACTGCATGGTACCCATCCCATGGGTCCCAAATCTCCAGGTTCAAGGGCATCTTCCTACGTCGAAAACAGGCATGAGAAACCCAGAAGATGGTACACCGTGTGATCGGGAAAGGTTTCTAAAACGCACCTCATTTCTCATCTCCTTTGCTCGGGTTCGCCATTCCAGCCGATTTACTAGCCATCTCCCTCCTTGGAGAATCAGCACCTTTAACCTCCTGTTCCGTACAGGTTGCAATTTGTCCTGAGGATGAACGGGAAGAGGGGGAACCAATGAGAGACTAGCTCTAGGTGTTGGGACAGGCACAGGTCACTCTATTTTCCCATCAGGAAGAAGAATTAAGCACAAGCTCAGCCTGCCCCCCAGAACCAGAAGAGGGCCTGAAGCAATCCTGCGCTTTTGCGGCCAGCTCCCAAAAAAGCGAGATGAAAAATGGAGCTCAGGGGCACTGCAATTCACAAACCTGCAGAGTTTTAAATGATACCTCTCGTCCACAAATATATTAAGGGAAGGCAACGAAGAGGCTTTGAAAGCAAGGCAGAATTGCAGGAAACAGATTTCAGGAGGTAGATTCGAATCGCCTTGAAAGCACATGAAAAGCGGCAAAACGTGGACAATGATGCCCTTGGCCAAAAAGGGCGTATGCGTTTTTTCCTGAATATATTCAGGAAGAAACGCATAGGCCCTTTTTGGCCAACCAAGCAACCTGGAAAGGCAAATCAGCGCTCCAAAGAACTCTCGCTTCCCAGCGGGCAAAAGGGCCATGCGGAAAAAAGTGTCCAAACCAGAAATGCAGGACCGGCCATGGAGAAATGGGAGCCTTGCTACGCTGATGGGTGGGATGTAAATTGCCAACAGCCACTCTGGAGAAGTGTACGGTGTGTTCTGAAACATCTAAAAAACACAGCTTGGAGAGCATAGGGCACTTCCACTCATGGGCGTATAAATTGGGAAAACTAAAAATCAGCAAGACACAGGCACCCCAAAGTTTAGGGCTGCTCTGTTGACAAGAACCCCCACTTCATTACACCTTAAATATCCTAGGAAAGAGAAAAATGGATAAAGAAGTTGTGGTCCTCATGTACAATGGAATATCACTCAGCCATGAAATCCACGTCATAAGGCTAGGAGCAGCACGATGAGTGGATTTAGGTACGACGATTCTCAGTGAAATAAGTCACACAGAAAAAGACACTTATCATAAGATATCACTTCTAGAGGGAATGTAAAAACCGCTACACTTGAACTGAATTACAAAACAGAACAGAGTCACACGTTTAGGAAACACACTATGGCTGCTGAACGGGAAAGGTGAGGTGGGGTGATGCATAAAACAAGGGTTTCAAATTAGCTCAGATACCGTTCCATAAACCCAATATGTAAGAGACAAGACCTATTCCTTTTTCAGTGAACTGGACTCAACACCCCCTATTCACCGCACAAGAATATATCTGACTAGTAAGAATCTTCAAACCTATGTATTGATATCTCTCTGTAAGTGAGTCAAGGGGGTGTAAAGCGGCATAAACACAGCCGTGAAAAGCAGCTAAACCCCATTATAAAAATAAATTACTTTTCAAAACCCGTGAAACAAAGACAGTGAAAGAGAGAGAAATTCTTACAAAATTCGTTCAGGGGCTGTGATGCAACCTGGATTGACCATATCTAGACCCACAGCTGATTGAGACATAAGGGTGGACACTCTTGGGGCTGAGAGGTTCGGTGAGGTTGGGTGAGCCCACGCAGACCCTTTCAAGTAATACTGCATGGTACCCATCCCATGGGTCCCAAATCTCCAGGTTCAAGGGCATCTTCCTACGTCGAAAACAGGCATGAGAAACCCAGAAGATGGTATACCGTGTGATAGGGAAAGGTTTCTAAAACGCACCTCATTTCTCATCTCCTTTGCTCGAGTTCGCCATTCCAGCCGATTTACTAGCCATCTCCCTCCTTGGAGAATCAGCACCTTTAACCTCCTGTTCCGTACAGGTTGCAATTTGTCCTGAGGATGAACGGGAAGAGGGGGAACCAATGAGAGACTAGCTCTAGGTGTTGGGACAGGCACAGGTCACTCTATTTTCCCATCAGGAAGAAGAATTAAGCACAAGCTCAGCCTGCCCCCCAGAACCAGAAGAGGGCCTGAAGCAATCCTGCGCTTTTGCGGCCAGCTCCCAATAAAGCGAGTTGAAAAATGGAGCTCAGGGGCACTGCAATTCACAAACCTGCAGAGTTTTAAATGATACCTCTCGTCCACAAATATATTAAGGGAAGGCAACGAAGAGGCTTTGAAAGCAAGGCAGAATTGCAGGAAACAGATTTCAGGAGGTAGATTCGAATCGCCTTGAAAGCACATGAAAAGCGGCAAAACGTGGACAATGATGCCCTTGGCCAAAAAGGGCGTATGCGTTTTTTCCTGAATATATTCAGGAAGAAACGCATACGCCCTTTTTGGCCAACCAAGCAACCTGGAAAGGCCAATCAGCGCTCCAAAGATGTCTCGCTTCCCAGCGGGCAAAAGGGCCATGCGGAAAAAAGTGTCCAAACCAGAAGTGCAGGACCGGCCATGGAGAAATGGGAGCCTTGCTACGCTGATGGGTGGGATGTAAATTGCCAACAGCCACTCTGGAGAAGTGTACGGTGTGTTGTGAAACATCTAAAAAACACAGCTTGGAGAGCATAGGGCACTTCCACTCATGGGCGTATAAATTGGGAAAACTAAAAATCAGCAAGACACAGGCACCCCAAAGTTTAGGGCTGCTCTGTTGACAAGAACCCCCACTTCATTACACCTTAAATATCCTAGGAAAGAGAAAAATGGATAAAGAAGTTGTGGTCCTCATGTACAATGGAATATCACTCAGCCATGAAATCAACGTCATAAGGCTAGTAGCAGCACGATGAGTGGATTTAGGTCCGACGATTCTCAGTGAAATAAGTCACACAGAAAAAGACACTTATCATAAGATATCACTTCTAGAGGGAATGTAAAAACCGCTACACTTGAACTGAATTACAAAACAGAACAGAGTCACACGTTTAGTTAACACACTATGGCTGCTGAACGGGAAAGGTGAGGTGGGGTGATGCATAAAACAAGGGTTTCAAATTAGCTCAGATACCGTTCCATAAACCCAATATGTAAGAGACAAGACCTATTCCTTTTTCAGTGAACTGGACTCAACACCCCCTATTCACCGCACAAGAATATATCTGACTAGTAAGAATCTTCAAACCTATGTATTGATATCTCTCTGTAAGTGAGTCAAGGGGGTGTAAAGCGGCATAAACACAGCCGTGAAAAGCAGCTAAACCCCATTATAAAAATAAATTACTTTTCAAAACCCGTGAAACAAAGACAGTGAAAGAGAGAGAAATTCTTACAAAATTCGTTCAGGGGCTGTGATGCAACCTGGATTGACCATATCTAGACCCACAGCTGATTGAGACATAAGGGTGGACACTCTTGGGGCTGAGAGTTTCGGTGAGGTTGGGTGAGCCCACGCAGACCCTTTCAAGTAATACTGCATGGTACCCATCCCATGGGTCCCAAATCTCCAGGTTCAAGGGCATCTTCCTACGTCGAAAACAGGCATGAGAAACCCAGAAGATGGTATACCGTGTGATCGGGAAAGGTTTCTAAAACGCACCTCATTTCTCATCTCCTTTGCTCGAGTTCGCCATTCCAGCCGATTTACTAGCCATCTCCCTCCTTGGAGAATCAGCACCTTTAACCTCCTGTTCCGTACAGGTTGCAATTTGTCCTGAGGATGAACGGGAAGAGGGGGAACCAATGAGAGACTAGCTCTAGGTGTTGAGACAGGCACAGGTCACTCTATTTTCCCATCAGGAAGAAGAATTAAGCACAAGCTCAGCCTGCCCCCCAGAACCAGAAGAGGGCCTGAAGCAATCCTGCGCTTTTGCGGCCAGCTCCCAATAAAGCGAGTTGAAAAATGGAGCTCAGGGGCACTGCAATTCACAACCCTGCAGAGTTTTAAATGATACCTCTCGTCCACAAATATATTAAGGGAAGGCAACGAAGAGGCTTTGAAAGCAAGGCAGAATTGCAGGAAACAGATTTCAGGAGGTAGATTCGAATCGCCTTGAAAGCACATGAAAAGCGGCAAAACGTGGACAATGATGCCCTTGGCCAAAAAGGGCGTATGCGTTTTTTCCTGAATATATTCAGGAAGAAACGCATAGGCCCTTTTTGGCCAACCAAGCAACCTGGAAAGGCCAATCAGCGCTCCAAAGATGTCTCGCTTCCCAGCGGGCAAAAGGGCCATGCGGAAAAAAGTGTCCAAACCAGAAGTGCAGGACCGGCCATGGAGAAATGGGAGCCTTGCTACGCTGATGGGTGGGATGTAAATTGCCAACAGCCACTCTGGAGAAGTGTACGGTGTGTTCTGAAACATCTAAAAAACACAGCTTGGAGAGCATAGGGCACTTCCACTCATGGGCGTATAAATTGGGAAAACTAAAAATCAGCAAGACACAGGCACCCCAAAGTTTAGGGCTGCTCTGTTGACAAGAACCCCCACTTCATTACACCTTAAATATCCTAGGAAAGAGAAAAATGGATAAAGAAGTTGTGGTCCTCATGTACAATGGAATATCACTCAGCCATGAAATCAACGTCATAAGGCTAGTAGCAGCACGATGAGTGGATTTAGGTCCGACGATTCTCACTGAAATAAGTCACACAGAAAAAGACACTTATCATAAGATATCACTTCTAGAGGGAATGTAAAAACCGCTACACTTGAACTGAATTACAAAACAGAACAGAGTCACACGTTTAGGAAACACACTATGGCTGCTGAACGGGAAAGGTGAGGTGGGGTGATGCATAAAACAAGGGTTTCAAATTAGCTCAGATACCGTTCCATAAACCCAATATGTAAGAGACAAGACCTATTCCTTTTTCAGTGAACTGGACTCAACACCCCCTATTCACCGCACAAGAATATATCTGACTAGTAAGAATCTTCAAACCTATGTATTGATATCTCTCTGTAAGTGAGTCAAGGGGGTGTAAAGCGGCATAAACACAGCCGTGAAAAGCAGCTAAACCCCATTATAAAAATAAATTACTTTTCAAAACCCGTGAAACAAAGACAGTGAAAGAGAGAGAAATTCTTAAAAAATTCGTTCAGGGGCTGTGATGCAACCTGGATTGACCATATCTAGACCCACAGCTGATTGAGACATAAGGGTGGACACTCTTGGGGCTGAGAGGTTCGGTGAGGTTGGGTGAGCCCACGCAGACCCTTTCAAGTAATACTGCATGGTACCCATCCCATGGGTCCCAAATCTCCAGGTTCAAGGGCATCTTCCTACGTCGAAAACAGGCATGAGAAACCCAGAAGATGGTATACCGTGTGATCGGGAAAGGTTTCTAAAACGCACCTCATTTCTCATCTCCTTTGCTCGAGTTCGCCATTCCAGCCGATTTACTAGCCATCTCCCTCCTTGGAGAATCAGCACCTTTAACCTCCTGTTCCGTACAGGTTGCAATTTGTCCTGAGGATGAACGGGAAGAGGGGGAACCAATGAGAGACTAGCTCTAGGTGTTGGGACAGGCACAGGTCACTCTATTTTCCCATCAGGAAGAAGAATTAAGCACAAGCTCAGCCTGCCCCCCAGAACCAGAAGAGGGCCTGAAGCAATCCTGCGCTTTTGCGGCCAGCTCCCAATAAAGCGAGTTGAAAAATGGAGCTCAGGGGCACTGCAATTCACAAACCTGCAGAGTTTTAAATGATAACTCTCGTCCACAAATATATTAAGGGAAGGCAACGAAGAGGCTTTGAAAGCAAGGCAGAATTGCAGGAAACAGATTTCAGGAGGTAGATTCGAATCGCCTTGAAAGCACATGAAAAGCGGCAAAACGTGGACAATGATGCCCTTGGCCAAAAAGGGCGTATGCGTTTTTTCCTGAATATATTCAGGAAGAAACGCATACGCCCTTTTTGGCCAACCAAGCAACCTGGAAAGGCAAATCAGCGCTCCAAAAACTCTCGCTTCCCAGCGGGCAAAAGGGCCATGCGGAAAAAAGTGTCCAAACCAGAAATGCAGGACCGGCCATGGAGAAATGGGAGCCTTGCTACGCTGATGGGTGGGATGTAAATTGCCAACAGCCACTCTGGAGAAGTGTACGGTGTGTTCTGAAACATCTAAAAAACACAGCTTGGAGAGCATAGGGCACTTCCACTCATGGGCGTATAAATTGGGAAAACTAAAAATCAGCAAGACACAGGCACCCCAAAGTTTAGGGCTGCTCTGTTGACAAGAACCCCCACTTCATTACACCTTAAATATCCTAGGAAAGAGAAAAATGGATAAAGAAGTTGTGGTCCTCATGTACAATGGAATATCACTCAGCCATGAAATCCACGTCATAAGGCTAGGAGCAGCACGATGAGTGGATTTAGGTACGACGATTCTCAGTGAAATAAGTCACACAGAAAAAGACACTTATCATAAGATATCACTTCTAGAGGGAATGTAAAAACCACTACACTTGAACTGAATTACAAAACAGAACAGAGTCACACGTTTAGGAAACACACTATGGCTGCTGAACGGGAAAGGTGAGGTGGGGTGATGCATAAAACAAGGGTTTCAAATTAGCTCAGATACCGTGCCATAAACCCAATATGTAAGAGACAAGACCTATTCCTTTTTCAGTGAACTGGACTCAACACCCCCTATTCACCGCACAAGAATATATCTGACTAGTAAGAATCTTCAAACCTATGTATTGATATCTCTCTGTAAGTGAGTCAAGGGGGTGTAAAGCGGCATAAACACAGCCGTGAAAAGCAGCTAAACCCCATTATAAAAATAAATTACTTTTCAAAACCCGTGAAACAAAGACAGTGAAAGAGAGAGAAATTCTTACAAAATTCGTTCAGGGGCTGTGATGCAACCTGGATTGACCATATCTAGACCCACAGCTGATTGAGACATAAGGGTGGACACTCTTGGGGCTGAGAGGTTCGGTGAGGTTGGGTGAGCCAACGCAGACCCTTTCAAGTAATACTGCATGGTACCCATCCCATGGGTCCCAAATCTCCAGGTTCAAGGGCATCTTCCTACGTCGAAAACAGGCATGAGAAACCCAGAAGATGGTACACCGTGTGATCGGGAAAGGTTTCTAAAACGCACCTCATTTCTCATCTCCTTGGCTCGGGTTCGCCATTCCAGCCGATTTACTAGCCATCTCCCTCCTTGGAGAATCAGCACCTTTAACCTCCTGTTCCGTACAGGTTGCAATTTGTCCTGAGGATGAACGGGAAGAGGGGGAACCAATGAGAGACTAGCTCTAGGTGTTGGGACAGGCACAGGTCACTCTATTTTCCCATCAGGAAGAAGAATTAAGCACAAGCTCAGCCTGCCCCCCAGAACCAGAAGAGGGCCTGAAGCAATCCTGCGCTTTTGCGGCCAGCTCCCAAAAAAGCGAGATGAAAAATGGAGCTCAGGGGCACTGCAATTCACAAACCTGCAGAGTTTTAAATGATACCTCTCGTCCACAAATATATTAAGGGAAGGCAACGAAGAGGCTTTGAAAGCAAGGCAGAATTGCAGGAAACAGATTTCAGGAGGTAGATTCGAATCGCCTTGAAAGCACATGAAAAGCGGCAAAACGTGGACAATGATGCCCTTGGCCAAAAAGGGCGTATGCGTTTTTTCCTGAATATATTCAGGAAAAAACGCATACGCCCTTTTTGGCCAACCAAGCAACCTGGAAAGGCAAACCAGCGCTCCAAAGAAGTCTCGCTTCCCAGCGGGCAAAAGGGCCATGCGGAAAAAAGTGTCCAAACCAGAAGTGCAGGACCGGCCATGGAGAAATGGGAGCCTTGCTATGCTGATGGGTGGGATGTAAATTGCCAACAGCCACTCTGGAGAAGTGTACGGTGTCTTCTGAAACATCTAAAAAACACAGCTTGGAGAGCATAGGGCACTTCCACTCATGGGCGTATAAATTGGGAAAACTACAAATCAGCAAGACACAGGCACCCCAAAGTTTAGGGCTGCTCTGTTGACAAGAACCCCCACTTCATTACACCTTAAATATCCTAGGAAAGAGAAAAATGGATAAAGAAGTTGTGGTCCTCATGTACAATGGAATATCACTCAGCCATGAAATCAACGTCATAAGGCTAGTAGCAGCACGATGAGTGGATTTAGGTACGACGATTCTAAGTGAAATAAGTCACACAGAAAAAGACACTTATCATAAGATATCACTTCTAGAGGGAATGTAAAAACCGCTACACTTGAACTGAATTACAAAACAGAACAGAGTCACACGTTTAGGAAACACACTATGGCTGCTGAACGGGAAAGGTGAGGTGGGGTGATGCATAAAACAAGGGTTTCAAATTAGCTCAGATACCGTTCCATAAACCCAATATGTAAGAGACAAGACCTATTCCTTTTTCAGTGAACTGGACTCAACACCCCCTATTCACCGCACAAGAATATATCTGACTAGTAAGAATCTTCAAACCTATGTATTGATATCTCTCTGTAAGTGAGTCAAGGGGGTGTAAAGCGGCATAAACACAGCCGTGAAAAGCAGCTAAACCCCATTATAAAAATAAATTACTTTTCAAAACCCGTGAAACAAAGACAGTGAAAGAGAGAGAAATTCTTACAAAATTCGTTCAGGGGCTGTGATGCAACCTGGATTGACCATATCTAGACCCACAGCTGATTGAGACATAAGGGTGGACACTCTTGGGGCTGAGAGGTTCGGTGAGGTTGGGTGAGCCAACGCAGACCCTTTCAAGTAATACTGCATGGTACCCATCCCATGGGTCCCAAATCTCCAGGTTCAAGGGCATCTTCCTACATCGAAAACAGGCATGAGAAACCCAGAAGATGGTATACCGTGTGATCGGGAAAGGTTTCTAAAACGCACCTCATTTCTCATCTCCTTTGCTCGGGTTCGCCATTCCAGCCGATTTACTAGCCATCTCCCTCCTTGGAGAATCAGCACCTTTAACCTCCTGTTCCGTACAGGTTGCAATTTGTCCTGAGGATGAACGGGAAGAGGGGGAACCAATGAGAGACTAGCTCTAGGTGTTGGGACAGGCACAGGTCACTCTATTTTCCCATCAGGAAGAAGAATTAAGCACAAGCTCAGCCTGCCCCCCAGAACCAGAAGAGGGCCTGAAGCAATCCTGCGCTTTTGCGGCCAGCTCCCAAAAAAGCGAGATGAAAAATGGAGCTCAGGGGCACTGCAATTCACAAACCTGCAGAGTTTTAAATGATACCTCTCGTCCACAAATATATTAAGGGAAGGCAACGAAGAGGCTTTGAAAGCAAGGCAGAATTGCAGGAAACAGATTTCAGGAGGTAGATTCGAATCGCCTTGAAAGCACATGAAAAGCGGCAAAACGTGGACAATGATGCCCTTGGCCAAAAAGGGCGTATGCGTTTTTTCCTGAATATATTCAGGAAAAAACGCATACGCCCTTTTTGGCCAACCAAGCAACCTGGAAAGGCAAATCAGCGCTCCAAAGAAGTCTCGCTTCCCAGCGGGCAAAAGGGCCATGCGGAAAAAAGTGTCCAAACCAGAAGTGCAGGACCGGCCATGGAGAAATGGGAGCCTTGCTACGCTGATGGGTGGGATGTAAATTGCCAACAGCCACTCTGGAGAAGTGTACGGTGTGTTCTGAAACATCTAAAAAACACAGCTTGGAGAGCATAGGGCACTTCCACTCATGGGCGTATAAATTGGGAAAACTAAAAATCAGCAAGACACAGGCACCCCAAAGTTTAGGGCTGCTCTGTTGACAAGAACCCCCACTTCATTACACCTTAAATATCCTAGGAAAGAGAAAAATGGATAAAGAAGTTGTGGTCCTCATGTACAATGGAATATCACTCAGCCATGAAATCCACGTCATAAGGCTAGTAGCAGCACGATGAGTGGATTTAGGTACGAAGATTCTAAGTGAAATAAGTCACACAGAAAAAGACACTTATCATAAGATATCACTTCTAGAGGGAATGTAAAAACCGCTACACTTGAACTGAATTACAAAACAGAACAGAGTCACACGTTTAGGAAACACACTATGGCTGCTGAACGGGAAAGGTGAGGTGGGGTGATGCATAAAACAAGGGTTTCAAATTAGCTCAGATACCGTGCGATAAACCCAATATGTAAGAGACAAGACCTATTCCTTTTTCAGTGAACTGGACTCAACACCCCCTATTCACCGCACAAGAATATATCTGACTAGTAAGAATCTTCAAACCTATGTATTGATATCTCTCTGTAAGTGAGTCAAGGGGGTGTAAAGCGGCATAAACACAGCCGTGAAAAGCAGCTAAACCCCATTATAAAAATAAATTACTTTTCAAAACCCGTGAAACAAAGACAGTGAAAGAGAGAGAAATTCTTACAAAATTCGTTCAGGGGCTGTGATGCAACCTGGATTGACCATATCTAGACCCACAGCTGATTGAGACATAAGGGTGGACACTCTTGGGGCTGAGAGGTTCGGTGAGGTTGGGTGAGCCAACGCAGACCCTTTCAAGTAATACTGCATGGTACCCATCCCATGGGTCCCAAATCTCCAGGTTCAAGGGCATCTTCCTACGTCGAAAACAGGCATGAGAAACCCAGAAGATGGTACACCGTGTGATCGGGAAAGGTTTCTAAAACGCACCTCATTTCTCATCTCCTTGGCTCGGGTTCGCCATTCCAGCCGATTTACTAGCCATCTCCCTCCTTGGAGAATCAGCACCTTTAACCTCCTGTTCCGTACAGGTTGCAATTTGTCCTGAGGATGAACGGGAAGAGGGGGAACCAATGAGAGACTAGCTCTAGGTGTTGGGACAGGCACAGGTCACTCTATTTTCCCATCAGGAAGAAGAATTAAGCACAAGCTCAGCCTGCCCCCCAGAACCAGAAGAGGGCCTGAAGCAATCCTGCGCTTTTGCGGCCAGCTCCCAAAAAAGCGAGATGAAAAATGGAGCTCAGGGGCACTGCAATTCACAAACCTGCAGAGTTTTAAATGATACCTCTCGTCCACAAATATATTAAGGGAAGGCAACGAAGAGGCTTTGAAAGCAAGGCAGAATTGCAGGAAACAGATTTCAGGAGGTAGATTCGAATCGCCTTGAAAGCACATGAAAAGCGGCAAAACGTGGACAATGATGCCCTTGGCCAAAAAGGGCGTATGCGTTTTTTCCTGAATATATTCAGGAAAAAACGCATACGCCCTTTTTGGCCAACCAAGCAACCTGGAAAGGCAAACCAGCGCTCCAAAGAAGTCTCGCTTCCCAGCGGGCAAAAGGGCCATGCGGAAAAAAGTGTCCAAACCAGAAGTGCAGGACCGGCCATGGAGAAATGGGAGCCTTGCTATGCTGATGGGTGGGATGTAAATTGCCAACAGCCACTCTGGAGAAGTGTACGGTGTCTTCTGAAACATCTAAAAAACACAGCTTGGAGAGCATAGGGCACTTCCACTCATGGGCGTATAAATTGGGAAAACTACAAATCAGCAAGACACAGGCACCCCAAAGTTTAGGGCTGCTCTGTTGACAAGAACCCCCACTTCATTACACCTTAAATATCCTAGGAAAGAGAAAAATGGATAAAGAAGTTGTGGTCCTCATGTACAATGGAATATCACTCAGCCATGAAATCAACGTCATAAGGCTAGTAGCAGCACGATGAGTGGATTTAGGTACGACGATTCTAAGTGAAATAAGTCACACAGAAAAAGACACTTATCATAAGATATCACTTCTAGAGGGAATGTAAAAACCGCTACACTTGAACTGAATTACAAAACAGAACAGAGTCACACGTTTAGGAAACACACTATGGCTGCTGAACGGGAAAGGTGAGGTGGGGTGATGCATAAAACAAGGGTTTCAAATTAGCTCAGATACCGTTCCATAAACCCAATATGTAAGAGACAAGACCTATTCCTTTTTCAGTGAACTGGACTCAACACCCCCTATTCACCGCACAAGAATATATCTGACTAGTAAGAATCTTCAAACCTATGTATTGATATCTCTCTGTAAGTGAGTCAAGGGGGTGTAAAGCGGCATAAACACAGCCGTGAAAAGCAGCTAAACCCCATTATAAAAATAAATTACTTTTCAAAACCCGTGAAACAAAGACAGTGAAAGAGAGAGAAATTCTTACAAAATTCGTTCAGGGGCTGTGATGCAACCTGGATTGACCATATCTAGACCCACAGCTGATTGAGACATAAGGGTGGACACTCTTGGGGCTGAGAGGTTCGGTGAGGTTGGGTGAGCCAACGCAGACCCTTTCAAGTAATACTGCATGGTACCCATCCCATGGGTCCCAAATCTCCAGGTTCAAGGGCATCTTCCTACGTCGAAAACAGGCATGAGAAACCCAGAAGACGGTACACCGTGTGATCGGGAAAGGTTTCTAAAACGCACCTCATTTCTCATCTCCTTTGCTCGGGTTCGCCATTCCAGCCGATTTACTAGCCATCTCCCTCCTTGGAGAATCAGCACCTTTAACCTCCTGTTCCGTACAGGTTGCAATTTGTCCTGAGGATGAACGGGAAGAGGGGGAACCAATGAGAGACTAGCTCTAGGTGTTGGGACAGGCACAGGTCACTCTATTTTCCCATCAGGAAGAAGAATTAAGCACAAGCTCAGCCTGCCCCCCAGAACCAGAAGAGGGCCTGAAGCAATCCTGCGCTTTTGCGGCCAGCTCCCAAAAAAGCGAGATGAAAAATGGAGCTCAGGGGCACTGCAATTCACAAACCTGCAGAGTTTTAAATGATACCTCTCGTCCACAAATATATTAAGGGAAGGCAACGAAGAGGCTTTGAAAGCAAGGCAGAATTGCAGGAAACAGATTTCAGGAGGTAGATTCGAATCGCCTTGAAAGCACATGAAAAGCGGCAAAACGTGGACAATGATGCCCTTGGCCAAAAAGGGCGTATGCGTTTTTTCCTGAATATATTCAGGAAAAAACGCATACGCCCTTTTTGGCCAACCAAGCAACCTGGAAAGGCAAATCAGCGCTCCAAAGAAGTCTCGCTTCCCAGCGGGCAAAAGGGCCATGCGGAAAAAAGTGTCCAAACCAGAAGTGCAGGACCGGCCATGGAGAAATGGGAGCCTTGCTACGCTGATGGGTGGGATGTAAATTGCCAACAGCCACTCTGGAGAAGTGTACGGTGTGTTCTGAAACATCTAAAAAACACAGCTTGGAGAGCATAGGGCACTTCCACTCATGGGCGTATAAATTGGGAAAACTAAAAATCAGCAAGACACAGGCACCCCAAAGTTTAGGGCTGCTCTGTTGACAAGAACCCCCACTTCATTACACCTTAAATATCCTAGGAAAGAGAAAAATGGATAAAGAAGTTGTGGTCCTCATGTACAATGGAATATCACTCAGCCATGAAATCCACGTCATAAGGCTAGGAGCAGCACGATGAGTGGATTTAGGTACGACGATTCTAAGTGAAATAAGTCACACAGAAAAAGACACTTATCATAAGATATCACTTCTAGAGGGAATGTAAAAACCGCTACACTTGAACTGAATTACAAAACAGAACAGAGTCACACGTTTAGGAAACACACTATGGCTGCTGAACGGGAAAGGTGAGGTGGGGTGATGCATAAAACAAGGGTTTCAAATTAGCTCAGATACCGTGCCATAAACCCAATATGTAAGAGACAAGACCTATTCCTTTTTCAGTGAACTGGACTCAACACCCCCTATTCACCGCACAAGAATATATCTGACTAGTAAGAATCTTCAAACCTATGTATTGATATCTCTCTGTAAGTGAGTCAAGGGGGTGTAAAGCGGCAAAACACAGCCGTGAAAAGCAGCTAAACCCCATTATAAAAATAAATTACTTTTCAAAACCCGTGAAACAAAGACAGTGAAAGAGAGAGAAATTCTTACAAAATTCGTTCAGGGGCTGTGATGCAACCTGGATTGACCATATCTAGACCCACAGCTGATTGAGACATAAGGGTGGACACTCTTGGGGCTGAGAGGTTCGGTGAGGTTGGGTGAGCCAACGCAGACCCTTTCAAGTAATACTGCATGGTACCCATCCCATGGGTCCCAAATCTCCAGGTTCAAGGGCATCTTCCTACGTCGAAAACAGGCATGAGAAACCCAGAAGATGGTACACCGTGTGATCGGGAAAGGTTTCTAAAACGCACCTCATTTCTCATCTCCTTTGCTCGGGTTTGCCATTCCAGCCGATTTACTAGCCATCTCCCTCCTTGGAGAATCAGCACCTTTAACCTCCTGTTCCGTACAGGTTGCAATTTGTCCTGAGGATGAACGGGAAGAGGGGGAACCAATGAGAGACTAGCTCTAGGTGTTGGGACAGGCACAGGTCACTCTATTTTCCCATCAGGAAGAAGAATTAAGCACAAGCTCAGCCTGCCCCCCAGAACCAGAAGAGGGCCTGAAGCAATCCTGCGCTTTTGCGGCCAGCTCCCAAAAAAGCGAGATGAAAAATGGAGCTCAGGGGCACTGCAATTCACAAACCTGCAGAGTTTTAAATGATACCTCTCGTCCACAAATATATTAAGGGAAGGCAACGAAGAGGCTTTGAAAGCAAGGCAGAATTGCAGGAAACAGATTTCAGGAGGTAGATTCGAATCGCCTTGAAAGCACATGAAAAGCGGCAAAACGTGGACAATGATGCCCTTGGCCAAAAAGGGCGTATGCGTTTTTTCCTGAATATATTCAGGAAAAAACGCATACGCCCTTTTTGGCCAACCAAGCAACCTGGAAAGGCAAATCAGCGCTCCAAAGAAGTCTCGCTTCCCAGCGGGCAAAAGGGCCATGCGGAAAAAAGTGTCCAAACCAGAAGTGCAGGACCGGCCATGGAGAAATGGGAGCCTTGCTACGCTGATGGGTGGGATGTAAATTGCCAACAGCCACTCTGGAGAAGTGTACGGTGTCTTCTGAAACATCTAAAAAACACAGCTTGGAGAGCATAGGGCACTTCCACTCATGGGCGTATAAATTGGGAAAACTACAAATCAGCAAGACACAGGCACCCCAAAGTTTAGGGCTGCTCTGTTGACAAGAACCCCCACTTCATTACACCTTAAATATCCTAGGAAAGAGAAAAATGGATAAAGAAGTTGTGGTCCTCATGTACAATGGAATATCACTCAGCCATGAAATCAACGTCATAAGGCTAGTAGCAGCACGATGAGTGGATTTAGGTACGACGATTCTAAGTGAAATAAGTCACACAGAAAAAGACACTTATCATAAGATATCACTTCTAGAGGGAATGTAAAAACCGCTACACTTGAACTGAATTACAAAACAGAACAGAGTCACACGTTTAGGAAACACACTATGGCTGCTGAACGGGAAAGGTGAGGTGGGGTGATGCATAAAACAAGGGTTTCAAATTAGCTCAGATACCGTTCCATAAACCCAATATGTAAGAGACAAGACCTATTCCTTTTTCAGTGAACTGGACTCAACACCCCCTATTCACCGCACAAGAATATATCTGACTAGTAAGAATCTTCAAACCTATGTATTGATATCTCTCTGTAAGTGAGTCAAGGGGGTGGAAAGCGGCATAAACACAGCCGTGAAAAGCAGCTAAACCCCATTATAAAAATAAATTACTTTTCAAAACCCGTGAAACAAAGACAGTGAAAGAGAGAGAAATTCTTACAAAATTCGTTCAGGGGCTGTGATGCAACCTGGATTGACCATATCTAGACCCACAGCTGATTGAGACATAAGGGTGGACACTCTTGGGGCTGAGAGGTTCGGTGAGGTTGGGTGAGCCAACGCAGACCCTTTCAAGTAATACTGCATGGTACCCATCCCATGGGTCCCAAATCTCCAGGTTCAAGGGCATCTTCCTACATCGAAAACAGGCATGAGAAACCCAGAAGATGGTATACCGTGTGATCAGGAAAGGTTTCTAAAACGCACCTCATTTCTCATCTCCTTGGCTCGGGTTCGCCATTCCAGCCGATTTACTAGCCATCTCCCTCCTTGGAGAATCAGCACCTTTAACCTCCTGTTCCGTACAGGTTGCAATTTGTCCTGAGGATGAACGGGAAGAGGGGGAACCAATGAGAGACTAGCTCTAGGTGTTGGGACAGGCACAGGTCACTCTATTTTCCCATCAGGAAGAAGAATTAAGCACAAGCTCAGCCTGCCCCCCAGAACCAGAAGAGGGCCTGAAGCAATCCTGCGCTTTTGCGGCCAGCTCCCAAAAAAGCGAGATGAAAAATGGAGCTCAGGGGCACTGCAATTCACAAACCTGCAGAGTTTTAAATGATACCTCTCGTCCACAAATATATTAAGGGAAGGCAACGAAGAGGCTTTGAAAGCAAGGCAGAATTGCAGGAAACAGATTTCAGGAGGTAGATTCGAATCGCCTTGAAAGCACATGAAAAGCGGCAAAACGTGGACAATGATGCCCTTGGCCAAAAAGGGCGTATGCGTTTTTTCCTGAATATATTCAGGAAAAAACGCATACGCCCTTTTTGGCCAACCAAGCAACCTGGAAAGGCAAATCAGCGCTCCAAAGAAGTCTCGCTTCCCAGCGGGCAAAAGGGCCATGCGGAAAAAAGTTTCCAAACCAGAAGTGCAGGACCGGCCATGGAGAAATGGGAGCCTTGCTACGCTGATGGGTGGGATGTAAATTGCCAACAGCCACTCTGGAGAAGTGTACGGTGTGTTCTGAAACATCTAAAAAACACAGCTTGGAGAGCATAGGGCACTTCCACTCATGGGCGTATAAATTGGGAAAACTAAAAATCAGCAAGACACAGGCACCCCAAAGTTTAGGGCTGCTCTGTTGACAAGAACCCCCACTTCATTACACCTTAAATATCCTAGGAAAGAGAAAAATGGATAAAGAAGTTGTGGTCCTCATGTACAATGGAATATCACTCAGCCATGAAATCCACGTCATAAGGCTAGGAGCAGCACGATGAGTGGATTTAGGTACGACGATTCTAAGTGAAATAAGTCACACAGAAAAAGACACTTATCATAAGATATCACTTCTAGAGGGAATGTAAAAACCGCTACACTTGAACTGAATTACAAAACAGAACAGAGTCACACGTTTAGGAAACACACTATGGCTGCTGAACGGGAAAGGTGAGGTGGGGTGATGCATAAAACAAGGGTTTCAAATTAGCTCAGATACCGTGCCATAAACCCAATATGTAAGAGACAAGACCTATTCCTTTTTCAGTGAACTGGACTCAACACCCCCTATTCACCGCACAAGAATATATCTGACTAGTAAGAATCTTCAAACCTATGTATTGATATCTCTCTGTAAGTGAGTCAAGGGGGTGTAAAGCGGCATAAACACAGCCGTGAAAAGCAGCTAAACCCCATTATAAAAATAAATTACTTTTCAAAACCCGTGAAACAAAGACAGTGAAAGAGAGAGAAATTCTTACAAAATTCGTTCAGGGGCTGTGATGCAACCTGGATTGACCATATCTAGACCCACAGCTGATTGAGACATAAGGGTGGACACTCTTGGGGCTGAGAGGTTCGGTGAGGTTGGGTGAGCCAACGCAGACCCTTTCAAGTAATACTGCATGGTACCCATCCCATGGGTCCCAAATCTCCAGGTTCAAGGGCATCTTCCTACGTCGAAAACAGGCATGAGAAACCCAGAAGATGGTACACCGTGTGATCGGGAAAGGTTTCTAAAACGCACCTCATTTCTCATCTCCTTTGCTCGGGTTCGCCATTCCAGCCGATTTACTAGCCATCTCCCTCCTTGGAGAATCAGCACCTTTAACCTCCTGTTCCGTACAGGTTGCAATTTGTCCTGAGGATGAACGGGAAGAGGGGGAACCAATGAGAGACTAGCTCTAGGTGTTGGGACAGGCACAGGTCACTCTATTTTCCCATCAGGAAGAAGAATTAAGCACAAGCTCAGCCTGCCCCCCAGAACCAGAAGAGGGCCTGAAGCAATCCTGCGCTTTTGCGGCCAGCTCCCAAAAAAGCGAGATGAAAAATGGAGCTCAGGGGCACTGCAATTCACAAACCTGCAGAGTTTTAAATGATACCTCTCGTCCACAAATATATTAAGGGAAGGCAACGAAGAGGCTTTGAAAGCAAGGCAGAATTGCAGGAAACAGATTTCAGGAGGTAGATTCGAATCGCCTTGAAAGCACATGAAAAGCGGCAAAACGTGGACAATGATGCCCTTGGCCAAAAAGGGCGTATGCGTTTTTTCCTGAATATATTCAGGAAAAAACGCATACGCCCTTTTTGGCCAACCAAGCAACCTGGAAAGGCAAATCAGCGCTCCAAAGAAGTCTCGCTTCCCAGCGGGCAAAAGGGCCATGCGGAAAAAAGTGTCCAAACCAGAAGTGCAGGACCGGCCATGGAGAAATGGGAGCCTTGCTACGCTGATGGGTGGGATGTAAATTGCCAACAGCCACTCTGGAGAAGTGTACGGTGTCTTCTGAAACATCTAAAAAACACAGCTTGGAGAGCATAGGGCACTTCCACTCATGGGCGTATAAATTGGGAAAACTACAAATCAGCAAGACACAGGCACCCCAAAGTTTAGGGCTGCTCTGTTGACAAGAACCCCCACTTCATTACACCTTAAATATCCTAGGAAAGAGAAAAATGGATAAAGAAGTTGTGGTCCTCATGTACAATGGAATATCACTCAGCCATGAAATCAACGTCATAAGGCTAGTAGCAGCACGATGAGTGGATTTAGGTACGACGATTCTAAGTGAAATAAGTCACACAGAAAAAGACACTTATCATAAGATATCACTTCTAGAGGGAATGTAAAAACCGCTACACTTGAACTGAATTACAAAACAGAACAGAGTCACACGTTTAGGAAACACACTATGGCTGCTGAACGGGAAAGGTGAGGTGGGGTGATGCATAAAACAAGGGTTTCAAATTAGCTCAGATACCGTTCCATAAACCCAATATGTAAGAGACAAGACCTATTCCTTTTTCAGTGAACTGGACTCAACACCCCCTATTCACCGCACAAGAATATATCTGACTAGTAAGAATCTTCAAACCTATGTATTGATATCTCTCTGTAAGTGAGTCAAGGGGGTGGAAAGCGGCATAAACACAGCCGTGAAAAGCAGCTAAACCCCATTATAAAAATAAATTACTTTTCAAAACCCGTGAAACAAAGACAGTGAAAGAGAGAGAAATTCTTACAAAATTCGTTCAGGGGCTGTGATGCAACCTGGATTGACCATATCTAGACCCACAGCTGATTGAGACATAAGGGTGGACACTCTTGGGGCTGAGAGGTTCGGTGAGGTTGGGTGAGCCAACGCAGACCCTTTCAAGTAATACTGCATGGTACCCATCCCATGGGTCCCAAATCTCCAGGTTCAAGGGCATCTTCCTACATCGAAAACAGGCATGAGAAACCCAGAAGATGGTATACCGTGTGATCAGGAAAGGTTTCTAAAACGCACCTCATTTCTCATCTCCTTGGCTCGGGTTCGCCATTCCAGCCGATTTACTAGCCATCTCCCTCCTTGGAGAATCAGCACCTTTAACCTCCTGTTCCGTACAGGTTGCAATTTGTCCTGAGGATGAACGGGAAGAGGGGGAACCAATGAGAGACTAGCTCTAGGTGTTGGGACAGGCACAGGTCACTCTATTTTCCCATCAGGAAGAAGAATTAAGCACAAGCTCAGCCTGCCCCCCAGAACCAGAAGAGGGCCTGAAGCAATCCTGCGCTTTTGCGGCCAGCTCCCAAAAAAGCGAGATGAAAACTGGAGCTCAGGGGCACTGCAATTCACAAACCTGCAGAGTTTTAAATGATACCTCTCGTCCACAAATATATTAAGGGAAGGCAACGAAGAGGCTTTGAAAGCAAGGCAGAATTGCAGGAAACAGATTTCAGGAGGTAGATTCGAATCGCCTTGAAAGCACATGAAAAGCGGCAAAACGTGGACAATGATGCCCTTGGCCAAAAAGGGCGTATGCGTTTTTTCCTGAATATATTCAGGAAAAAACGCATACGCCCTTTTTGGCCAACCAAGCAACCGGGAAAGGCAAATCAGCGCTCCAAAGAAGTCTCGCTTCCCAGCGGGCAAAAGGGCCATGCGGAAAAAAGTGTCCAAACCAGAAGTGCAGGACCGGCCATGGAGAAATGGGAGCCTTGCTACGCTGATGGGTGGGATGTAAATTGCCAACAGCCACTCTGGAGAAGTGTACGGTGTCTTCTGAAACATCTAAAAAACACAGCTTGGAGAGCATAGGGCACTTCCACTCATGGGCGTATAAATTGGGAAAACTAAAAATCAGCAAGACACAGGCACCCCAAAGTTTAGGGCTGCTCTGTTGACAAGAACCCCCACTTCATTACACCTTAAATATCCTAGGAAAGAGAAAAATGGATAAAGAAGTTGTGGTCCTCATGTACAATGGAATATCACTCAGCCATGAAATCCACGTCATAAGGCTAGTAGCAGCACGATGAGTGGATTTAGGTACGACGATTCTAAGTGAAATAAGTCACACAGAAAAAGACACTTATCATAAGATATCACTTCTAGAGGGAATGTAAAAACCGCTACACTTGAACTGAATTGCAAAACAGAACAGAGTCAGACGTTTAGAAAACACACTATGGCTGCTGAACGGGAAAGGTGAGGTGGGGTGATGCATAAAACAAGGGTTTCAAATTAGCTCAGATACCGTGCCATAAACCCAATATGTAAGAGACAAGACCTATTCCTTTTTCAGTGAACTGGACTCAACACCCCCTATTCACCGCACAAGAATATATCTGACTAGTAAGAATGTTCAAACCTATATATTGATATCTCTCTGTAAGTGAGTCAAGGGGGTGTAAAGCGGCATAAACACAGCCGTGAAAAGCAGCTAAACCCCATTATAAAAATAAATTACTTTTCAAAACCCGTGAAACAAAGACAGTGAAAGAGAGTGAAATTCTTACAAAATTCGTTCAGGGGCTGTGATGCAACCTGGATTGACCATATCTAGACCCACAGCTGATTGAGACATAAGGGTGGACACTCTTGGGGCTGAGAGGTTCGGTGAGGTTGGGTGAGCCAACGCAGACCCTTTCAAGTAATACTGCATGGTACCCATCCCATGGGTCCCAAATCTCCAGGTTCAAGGGCATCTTCCTACGTCGAAAACAGGCATGAGAAACCCAGAAGATGGTACACCGTGTGATCGGGAAAGGTTTCTAAAACGCACCTCATTTCTCATCTCCTTGGCTCGGGTTCGCCATTCCAGCCTATTTACTAGCCATCTCCCTCCTTGGAGAATCAGCACCTTTAACCTCCTGTTCCGTACAGGTTGCAATTTGTCCTGAGGATGAACGGGAAGAGGGGGAACCAATGAGAGACTAGCTCTAGGTGTTGGGACAGGCACAGGTCACTCTATTTTCCCATCAGGAGGAAGAATTAAGCACAAGCTCAGCCTGCCCCCCAGAACCAGAAGAGGGCCTGAAGCAATCCTGCGCTTTTGCGGCCAGCTCCCAAAAAAGCGAGTTGAAAAATGGAGCTCAGTGGCACTGCAATTCACAAACCTGCAGAGTTTTAAATGATACCTCTCGTCCACAAATATATTAAGGGAAGGGAACGAAGAGGCTTTGAAAGCAAGGCAGAATTGCAGGAAACAGATTTCAGGAGGTAGATTCGAATCGCCTTGAAAGCACATGAAAAGCGGCAAAACGTGGACAATGATGCCCTTGGCCAAAAGGGCGTATGCGTTTTTTCCTGAATATATTTAGGAAAAAACGCATACGCCCTTTTTGGCCAACCAAGCAACCTGGAAAGGCCAATCAGCGCTCCAAAGAAGTCTCGCTTCCAAGCGGGCAAAAGGGCCATGCGGAAAAAAGTGTCCAAACCAGAAATGCAGGACCGGCCATGGAGAAATGGGAGCCTTGCTACGCTGATGGGTGGGATGTAAATTGCCAACAGCCACTCTGGAGAAGTGTACGGTGTGTTCTGAAACATCTAAAAAACACAGCTTGGAGAGCATAGGGCACTTCCACTCATGGGCGTATAAATTGGGAAAACTAAAAATCAGCAAGACACAGGCACCCCAAAGTTTAGGGCTGCTCTGTTGACAAGAACCCCCACTTCATTACACCTTAAATATCCTAGGAAAGAGAAAAATGGATAAAGAAGTTGTGGTCCTCATGTACAATGGAATATCACTCAGCCATGAAATCCACGTCATAAGGCTAGTAGCAGCACGATGAGTGGATTTAGGTACGACGATTCTAAGTGAAATAAGTCACACAGAAAAAGACACTTATCATAAGATATCACTTATAGAGGGAATGTAAAAACCGCTACACTTGAACTGAATTGCAAAACAGAACAGAGTCAGACGTTTAGAAAACACACTATGGCTGCTGAACGGGAAAGGTGAGGTGGGGTGATGCATAAAACAAGGGTTTCAAATTAGCTCAGATACCGTGCCATAAACCCAATATGTAAGAGACAAGACCTATTCCTTTTTCAGTGAACTGGACTCAACACCCCCTATTCACCGCACAAGAATATATCTGACTAGTAAGAATCTTCAAACCTATGTATTGATATCTCTCTGTAAGTGAGTCAAGGGGGTGTAAAGCGGCATAAACACAGCCGTGAAAAGCAGCTAAACCCCATTATAAAAATAAATTACTTTTCAAAACCCGTGAAACAAAGACAGTGAAAGAGAGAGAAATTCTTACAAAATTCGTTCAGGGGCTGTGATGCAACCTGGATTGACCATATCTAGACCCACAGCTGATTGAGACATAAGGGTGGACACTCTTGGGGCTGAGAGGTTCGGTGAGGTTGGGTGAGCCAACGCAGACCCTTTCAAGTAATACTGCATGGTACCCATCCCATGGGTCCCAAATCTCCAGGTTCAAGGGCATCTTCCTACGTCGAAAACAGGCATGAGAAACCCAGAAGATGGTACACCGTGTGATCGGGAAAGGTTTCTAAAACGCACCTCATTTCTCATCTCCTTTGCTCGGGTTCGCCATTCCAGCCGATTTACTAGCCATCTCCCTCCTTGGAGAATCAGCACCTTTAACCTCCTGTTCCGTACAGGTTGCAATTTGTCCTGAGGATGAACGGGAAGAGGGGGAACCAATGAGAGACTAGCTCTAGGTGTTGGGACAGGCACAGGTCACTCTATTTTCCCATCAGGAAGAAGAATTAAGCACAAGCTCAGCCTGCCCCCCAGAACCAGAAGAGGGCCTGAAGCAATCCTGCGCTTTTGCAGCCAGCTCCCAAAAAAGCGAGTTGAAAAATGGAGCTCAGGGGCACTGCAATTCACAAACCTGCAGAGTTTTAAATGATACCTCTCGTCCACAAATATATTAAGGGAAGGCAACGAAGAGGCTTTGAAAGCAAGGCAGAATTGCAGGAAACAGATTTCAGGAGGTAGATTCGAATCGCCTTGAAAGCACATGAAAAGCGGCAAAACGTGGACAATGATGCCCTTGGCCAAAAAGGGCGTATGCGTTTTTTCCTGAATATATTCAGGAAAAAACGCATACGCCCTTTTTGGCCAACCAAGCAACCTGGAAAGGCAAATCAGCGCTCCAAAGAAGTCTCGCTTCCCAGCGGGCAAAAGGGCCATGCGGAAAAAAGTGTCCAAACCAGAAGTGCAGGACCGGCCATGGAGAAATGGGAGCCTTGCTACGCTGATGGGTGGGATGTAAATTGCCAACAGCCACTCTGGAGAAGTGTACGGTGTCTTCTGAAACATCTAAAAAACACAGCTTGGAGAGCATAGGGCACTTCCACTCATGGGCGTATAAATTGGGAAAACTACAAATCAGCAAGACACAGGCACCCCAAAGTTTAGGGCTGCTCTGTTGACAAGAACCCCCACTTCATTACACCTTAAATATCCTAGGAAAGAGAAAAATGGATAAAGAAGTTGTGGTCCTCATGTACAATGGAATATCACTCAGCCATGAAATCAACGTCATAAGGCTAGTAGCAGCACGATGAGTGGATTTAGGTACGACGATTCTAAGTGAAATAAGTCACACAGAAAAAGACACTTATCATAAGATATCACTTCTAGAGGGAATGTAAAAACCGCTACACTTGAACTGAATTACAAAACAGAACAGAGTCACACGTTTAGGAAACACACTATGGCTGCTGAACGGGAAAGGTGAGGTGGGGTGATGCATAAAACAAGGGTTTCAAATTAGCTCAGATACCGTTCCATAAACCCAATATGTAAGAGACAAGACCTATTCCTTTTTCAGTGAACTGGACTCAACACCCCCTATTCACCGCACAAGAATATATCTGACTAGTAAGAATCTTCAAACCTATGTATTGATATCTCTCTGTAAGTGAGTCAAGGGGGTGGAAAGCGGCATAAACACAGCCGTGAAAAGCAGCTAAACCCCATTATAAAAATAAATTACTTTTCAAAACCCGTGAAACAAAGACAGTGAAAGAGAGAGAAATTCTTACAAAATTCGTTCAGGGGCTGTGATGCAACCTGGATTGACCATATCTAGACCCACAGCTGATTGAGACATAAGGGTGGACACTCTTGGGGCTGAGAGGTTCGGTGAGGTTGGGTGAGCCAACGCAGACCCTTTCAAGTAATACTGCATGGTACCCATCCCATGGGTCCCAAATCTCCAGGTTCAAGGGCATCTTCCTACATCGAAAACAGGCATGAGAAACCCAGAAGATGGTATACCGTGTGATCAGGAAAGGTTTCTAAAACGCACCTCATTTCTCATCTCCTTGGCTCGGGTTCGCCATTCCAGCCGATTTACTAGCCATCTCCCTCCTTGGAGAATCAGCACCTTTAACCTCCTGTTCCGTACAGGTTGCAATTTGTCCTGAGGATGAACGGGAAGAGGGGGAACCAATGAGAGACTAGCTCTAGGTGTTGGGACAGGCACAGGTCACTCTATTTTCCCATCAGGAAGAAGAATTAAGCACAAGCTCAGCCTGCCCCCCAGAACCAGAAGAGGGCCTGAAGCAATCCTGCGCTTTTGCAGCCAGCTCCCAAAAAAGCGAGTTGAAAAATGGAGCTCAGGGGCACTGCAATTCACAAACCTGCAGAGTTTTAAATGATACCTCTCGTCCACAAATATATTAAGGGAAGGCAACGAAGAGGCTTTGAAAGCAAGGCAGAATTGCAGGAAACAGATTTCAGGAGGTAGATTCGAATCGCCTTGAAAGCACATGAAAAGCGGCAAAACGTGGACAATGATGCCCTTGGCCAAAAAGGGCGTATGCGTTTTTTCCTGAATATATTCAGGAAAAAACGCATACGCCCTTTTTGGCCAACCAAGCAACCTGGAAAGGCAAATCAGCGCTCCAAAGAAGTCTCGCTTCCCAGCGGGCAAAAGGGCCATGCGGAAAAAAGTGTCCAAACCAGAAGTGCAGGACCGGCCATGGAGAAATGGGAGCCTTGCTACGCTGATGGGTGGGATGTAAATTGCCAACAGCCACTCTGGAGAAGTGTACGGTGTCTTCTGAAACATCTAAAAAACACAGCTTGGAGAGCATAGGGCACTTCCACTCATGGGCGTATAAATTGGGAAAACTACAAATCAGCAAGACACAGGCACCCCAAAGTTTAGGGCTGCTCTGTTGACAAGAACCCCCACTTCATTACACCTTAAATATCCTAGGAAAGAGAAAAATGGATAAAGAAGTTGTGGTCCTCATGTACAATGGAATATCACTCAGCCATGAAATCAACGTCATAAGGCTAGTAGCAGCACGATGAGTGGATTTAGGTACGACGATTCTAAGTGAAATAAGTCACACAGAAAAAGACACTTATCATAAGATATCACTTCTAGAGGGAATGTAAAAACCGCTACACTTGAACTGAATTACAAAACAGAACAGAGTCACACGTTTAGGAAACACACTATGGCTGCTGAACGGGAAAGGTGAGGTGGGGTGATGCATAAAACAAGGGTTTCAAATTAGCTCAGATACCGTTCCATAAACCCAATATGTAAGAGACAAGACCTATTCCTTTTTCAGTGAACTGGACTCAACACCCCCTATTCACCGCACAAGAATATATCTGACTAGTAAGAATCTTCAAACCTATGTATTGATATCTCTCTGTAAGTGAGTCAAGGGGGTGGAAAGCGGCATAAACACAGCCGTGAAAAGCAGCTAAACCCCATTATAAAAATAAATTACTTTTCAAAACCCGTGAAACAAAGACAGTGAAAGAGAGAGAAATTCTTACAAAATTCGTTCAGGGGCTGTGATGCAACCTGGATTGACCATATCTAGACCCACAGCTGATTGAGACATAAGGGTGGACACTCTTGGGGCTGAGAGGTTCGGTGAGGTTGGGTGAGCCAACGCAGACCCTTTCAAGTAATACTGCATGGTACCCATCCCATGGGTCCCAAATCTCCAGGTTCAAGGGCATCTTCCTACATCGAAAACAGGCATGAGAAACCCAGAAGATGGTATACCGTGTGATCAGGAAAGGTTTCTAAAACGCACCTCATTTCTCATCTCCTTGGCTCGGGTTCGCCATTCCAGCCGATTTACTAGCCATCTCCCTCCTTGGAGAATCAGCACCTTTAACCTCCTGTTCCGTACAGGTTGCAATTTGTCCTGAGGATGAACGGGAAGAGGGGGAACCAATGAGAGACTAGCTCTAGGTGTTGGGACAGGCACAGGTCACTCTATTTTCCCATCAGGAAGAAGAATTAAGCACAAGCTCAGCCTGCCCCCCAGAACCAGAAGAGGGCCTGAAGCAATCCTGCGCTTTTGCGGCCAGCTCCCAAAAAAGCGAGATGAAAAATGGAGCTCAGGGGCACTGCAATTCACAAACCTGCAGAGTTTTAAATGATACCTCTCGTCCACAAATATATTAAGGGAAGGCAACGAAGAGGCTTTGAAAGCAAGGCAGAATTGCAGGAAACAGATTTCAGGAGGTAGATTCGAATCGCCTTGAAAGCACATGAAAAGCGGCAAAACGTGGACAATGATGCCCTTGGCCAAAAAGGGCGTATGCGTTTTTTCCTGAATATATTCAGGAAAAAACGCATACGCCCTTTTTGGCCAACCAAGCAACCTGGAAAGGCAAATCAGCGCTCCAAAGAAGTCTCGCTTCCCAGCGGGCAAAAGGGCCATGCGGAAAAAAGTGTCCAAACCAGAAGTGCAGGACCGGCCATGGAGAAATGGGAGCCTTGCTACGCTGATGGGTGGGATGTAAATTGCCAACAGCCACTCTGGAGAAGTGTACGGTGTCTTCTGAAACATCTAAAAAACACAGCTTGGAGAGCATAGGGCACTTCCACTCATGGGCGTATAAATTGGGAAAACTAAAAATCAGCAAGACACAGGCACCCCAAAGTTTAGGGCTGCTCTGTTGACAAGAACCCCCACTTCATTACACCTTAAATATCCTAGGAAAGAGAAAAATGGATAAAGAAGTTGTGGTCCTCATGTACAATGGAATATCACTCAGCCATGAAATCCACGTCATAAGGCTAGTAGCAGCACGATGAGTGGATTTAGGTACGACGATTCTAAGTGAAATAAGTCACACAGAAAAAGACACTTATCATAAGATATCACTTCTAGAGGGAATGTAAAAACCGCTACACTTGAACTGAATTGCAAAACAGAACAGAGTCAGACGTTTAGAAAACACACTATGGCTGCTGAACGGGAAAGGTGAGGTGGGGTGATGCATAAAACAAGGGTTTCAAATTAGCTCAGATACCGTGCCATAAACCCAATATGTAAGAGACAAGACCTATTCCTTTTTCAGTGAACTGGACTCAACACCCCCTATTCACCGCACAAGAATATATCTGACTAGTAAGAATGTTCAAACCTATGTATTGATATCTCTCTGTAAGTGAGTCAAGGGGGTGTAAAGCGGCATAAACACAGCCGTGAAAAGCAGCTAAACCCCATTATAAAAATAAATTACTTTTCAAAACCCGTGAAACAAAGACAGTGAAAGAGAGTGAAACTCTTACAAAATTCGTTCAGGGGCTGTGATGCAACCTGGATTGACCATATCTAGACCCACAGCTGATTGAGACATAAGGGTGGACACTCTTGGGGCTGAGAGGTTCGGTGAGGTTGGGTGAGCCAACGCAGACCCTTTCAAGTAATACTGCATGGTACCCATCCCATGGGTCCCAAATCTCCAGGTTCAAGGGCATCTTCCTACGTCGAAAACAGGCATGAGAAACCCAGAAGATGGTACACCGTGTGATCGGGAAAGGTTTCTAAAACGCACCTCATTTCTCATCTCCTTGGCTCGGGTTCGCCATTCCAGCCTATTTACTAGCCATCTCCCTCCTTGGAGAATCAGCACCTTTAACCTCCTGTTCCGTACAGGTTGCAATTTGTCCTGAGGATGAACGGGAAGAGGGGGAACCAATGAGAGACTAGCTCTAGGTGTTGGGACAGGCACAGGTCACTCTATTTTCCCATCAGGAGGAAGAATTAAGCACAAGCTCAGCCTGCCCCCCAGAACCAGAAGAGGGCCTGAAGCAATCCTGCGCTTTTGCGGCCAGCTCCCAAAAAAGCGAGTTGAAAAATGGAGCTCAGTGGCACTGCAATTCACAAACCTGCAGAGTTTTAAATGATACCTCTCGTCCACAAATATATTAAGGGAAGGGAACGAAGAGGCTTTGAAAGCAAGGCAGAATTGCAGGAAACAGATTTCAGGAGGTAGATTCGAATCGCCTTGAAAGCACATGAAAAGCGGCAAAACGTGGACAATGATGCCCTTGGCCAAAAGGGCGTATGCGTTTTTTCCTGAATATATTTAGGAAAAAACGCATACGCCCTTTTTGGCCAACCAAGCAACCTGGAAAGGCCAATCAGCGCTCCAAAGAAGTCTCGCTTCCAAGCGGGCAAAAGGGCCATGTGGAAAAAAGTGTCCAAACCAGAAATGCAGGACCGGCCATGGAGAAATGGGAGCCTTGCTACGCTGATGGGTGGGATGTAAATTGCCAACAGCCACTCTGGAGAAGTGTACGGTGTGTTCTGAAACATCTAAAAAACACAGCTTGGAGAGCATAGGGCACTTCCACTCATGGGCGTATAAATTGGGAAAACTACAAATCAGCAAGACACAGGCACCCCAAAGTTTAGGGCTGCTCTGTTGACAAGAACCCCCACTTCATTACACCTTAAATATCCTAGGAAAGAGAAAAATGGATAAAGAAGTTGTGGTCCTCATGTACAATGGAATATCACTCAGCCATGAAATCCACGTCATAAGGCTAGTAGCAGCACGATGAGTGGATTTAGGTACGACGATTCTAAGTGAAATAAGTCACACAGAAAAAGACACTTATCATAAGATATCACTTCTAGAGGGAATGTAAAAACCGCTACACTTGAACTGAATTACAAAACAGAACAGAGTCACACGTTTAGGAAACACACTATGGCTGCTGAACGGGAAAGGTGAGGTGGGGTGATGCATAAAACAAGGGTTTCAAATTAGCTCAGATACCGTTCCATAAACCCAATATGTAAGAGACAAGACCTATTCCTTTTTCAGTGAACTGGACTCAACACCCCCTATTCACCGCACAAGAATATATCTGACTAGTAAGAATCTTCAAACCTATGTATTGATATCTCTCTGTAAGTGAGTCAAGGGGGTGTAAAGCGGCATAAACACAGCCGTGAAAAGCAGCTAAACCCCATTATAAAAATAAATTACTTTTCAAAACCCGTGAAACAAAGACAGTGAAAGAGAGAGAAATTCTTACAAAATTCGTTCAGGGGCTGTGATGCAACCTGGATTGACCATATCTAGACCCACAGCTGATTGAGACATAAGGGTGGACACTCTTGGGGCTGAGAGGTTCGGTGAGGTTGGGTGAGCCAACGCAGACCCTTTCAAGTAATACTGCATGGTACCCATCCCATGGGTCCCAAATCTCCAGGTTCAAGGGCATCTTCCTACGTCGAAAACAGGCATGAGAAACCCAGAAGATGGTACACCGTGTGATCGGGAAAGGTTTCTAAAACGCACCTCATTTCTCATCTCCTTTGCTCGGGTTCGCCATTCCAGCCGATTTACTAGCCATCTCCCTCCTTGGAGAATCAGCACCTTTAACCTCCTGTTCCGTACAGGTTGCAATTTGTCCTGAGGATGAACGGGAAGAGGGGGAACCAATGAGAGACTAGCTCTAGGTGTTGGGACAGGCACAGGTCACTCTATTTTCCCATCAGGAAGAAGAATTAAGCACAAGCTCAGCCTGCCCCCCAGAACCAGAAGAGGGCCTGAAGCAATCCTGCGCTTTTGCGGCCAGCTCCCAAAAAAGCGAGATGAAAAATGGAGCTCAGGGGCACTGCAATTCACAAACCTGCAGAGTTTTAAATGATACCTCTCGTCCACAAATATATTAAGGGAAGGCAACGAAGAGGCTTTGAAAGCAAGGCAGAATTGCAGGAAACAGATTTCAGGAGGTAGATTCGAATCGCCTTGAAAGCACATGAAAAGCGGCAAAACGTGGACAATGATGCCCTTGGCCAAAAAGGGCGTATGCGTTTTTTCCTGAATATATTCAGGAAAAAACGCATACGCCCTTTTTGGCCAACCAAGCAACCTGGAAAGGCAAATCAGCGCTCCAAAGAAGTCTCGCTTCCCAGCGGGCAAAAGGGCCATGCGGAAAAAAGTGTCCAAACCAGAAGTGCAGGACCGGCCATGGAGAAATGGGAGCCTTGCTACGCTGATGGGTGGGATGTAAATTGCCAACAGCCACTCTGGAGAAGTGTACGGTGTGTTCTGAAACATCTAAAAAACACAGCTTGGAGAGCATAGGGCACTTCCACTCATGGGCGTATAAATTGGGAAAACTACAAATCAGCAAGACACAGGCACCCCAAAGTTTAGGGCTGCTCTGTTGACAAGAACCCCCACTTCATTACACCTTAAATATCCTAGGAAAGAGAAAAATGGATAAAGAAGTTGTGGTCCTCATGTACAATGGAATATCACTCAGCCATGAAATCCACGTCATAAGGCTAGTAGCAGCACGATGAGTGGATTTAGGTACGACGATTCTAAGTGAAATAAGTCACACAGAAAAAGACACTTATCATAAGATATCACTTCTAGAGGGAATGTAAAAACCGCTACACTTGAACTGAATTACAAAACAGAACAGAGTCACACGTTTAGGAAACACACTATGGCTGCTGAACGGGAAAGGTGAGGTGGGGTGATGCATAAAACAAGGGTTTCAAATTAGCTCAGATACCGTTCCATAAACCCAATATGTAAGAGACAAGACCTATTCCTTTTTCAGTGAACTGGACTCAACACCCCCTATTCACCGCACAAGAATATATCTGACTAGTAAGAATCTTCAAACCTATGTATTGATATCTCTCTGTAAGTGAGTCAAGGGGGTGTAAAGCGGCATAAACACAGCCGTGAAAAGCAGCTAAACCCCATTATAAAAATAAATTACTTTTCAAAACCCGTGAAACAAAGACAGTGAAAGAGAGAGAAATTCTTACAAAATTCGTTCAGGGGCTGTGATGCAACCTGGATTGACCATATCTAGACCCACAGCTGATTGAGACATAAGGGTGGACACTCTTGGGGCTGAGAGGTTCGGTGAGGTTGGGTGAGCCAACGCAGACCCTTTCAAGTAATACTGCATGGTACCCATCCCATGGGTCCCAAATCTCCAGGTTCAAGGGCATCTTCCTACGTCGAAAACAGGCATGAGAAACCCAGAAGATGGTACACCGTGTGATCGGGAAAGGTTTCTAAAACGCACCTCATTTCTCATCTCCTTTGCTCGGGTTCGCCATTCCAGCCGATTTACTAGCCATCTCCCTCCTTGGAGAATCAGCACCTTTAACCTCCTGTTCCGTACAGGTTGCAATTTGTCCTGAGGATGAACGGGAAGAGGGGGAACCAATGAGAGACTAGCTCTAGGTGTTGGGACAGGCACAGGTCACTCTATTTTCCCATCAGGAAGAAGAATTAAGCACAAGCTCAGCCTGCCCCCCAGAACCAGAAGAGGGCCTGAAGCAATCCTGCGCTTTTGCAGCCAGCTCCCAAAAAAGCGAGTTGAAAAATGGAGCTCAGGGGCCCTGCAATTCACAAACCTGCAGAGTTTTAAATGATACCTCTCGTCCACAAATATATTAAGGGAAGGCAACGAAGAGGCTTTGAAAGCAAGGCAGAATTGCAGGAAACAGATTTCAGGAGGTAGATTCGAATCGCCTTGAAAGCACATGAAAAGCGGCAAAACGTGGACAATGATGCCCTTGGCCAAAAAGGGCGTATGCGTTTTTTCCTGAATATATTCAGGAAAAAACGCATACGCCCTTTTTGGCCAACCAAGCAACCTGGAAAGGCCAATCAGCGCTCCAAAGAAGTCTCGCTTCCCAGCGGGCAAAAGGGCCATGCGGAAAAAGTGTCCAAACCAGAAGTGCAGGACCGGCCATGGAGAAATGGGAGCCTTGCTACGCTGATGGGTGGGATGTAAATTGCCAACAGCCACTCTGGAGAAGTGTACGGTGTGTTCTGAAACATCTAAAAAACACAGCTTGGAGAGCATAGGGCACTTCCACTCATGGGCGTATAAATTGGGAAAACTAAAAATCAGCAAGACACAGGCACCCCAAAGTTTAGGGCTGCTCTGTTGACAAGAACCCCCACTTCATTACACCTTAAATATCCTAGGAAAGAGAAAAATGGATAAAGAAGTTGTGGTCCTCATGTACAATGGAATATCACTCAGCCATGAAATCCACGTCATAAGGCTAATAGCAGCACGATGAGTGGATTTAGGTACGACGATTCTAAGTGAAATAAGTCACACAGAAAAAGACACTTATCATAAGATATCACTTAGAGAGGGAATGTAAAAACCGCTACACTTGAACTGAATTGCAAAACAGAACAGAGTCAGACGTTTAGAAAACACACTATGGCTGCTGAACGGGAAAGGTGAGGTGGGGTGATGCATAAAACAAGGGTTTCAAATTAGCTCAGATACCGTGCCATAAACCCAATATGTAAGAGACAAGACCTATTCCTTTTTCAGTGAACTGGACTCAACACCCCCTATTCACCGCACAAGAATATATCTGACTAGTAAGAATCTTCAAACCTATGTATTGATATCTCTCTGTAAGTGAGTCAAGGGGGTGTAAAGCGGCATAAACACAGCCGTGAAAAGCAGCTAAACCCCATTATAAAAATAAATTACTTTTCAAAACCCGTGAAACAAAGACAGTGAAAGAGAGAGAAATTCTTACAAAATTCGTTCAGGGGATGTGATGCAACCTGGATTGACCATATCTAGACCCACAGCTGATTGAGACATAAGGGTGGACACTCTTGGGGCTGAGAGGTTCGGTGAGGTTGGGTGAGCCAACGCAGACCCTTTCAAGTAATACTGCATGGTACCCATCCCATGGGTCCCAAATCTCCAGGTTCAAGGGCATCTTCCTACGTCGAAAACAGGCATGAGAAACCCAGAAGATGGTACACCGTGTGATCGGGAAAGGTTTCTAAAACGCACCTCATTTCTCATCTCCTTTGCTCGGGTTCGCCATTCCAGCCGATTTACTAGCCATCTCCCTCCTTGGAGAATCAGCACCTTTCACCTCCTGTTCCGTACAGGTTGCAATTTGTCCTGAGGATGAACGGGAAGAGGGGGAACCAATGAGAGACTAGCTCTAGGTGTTGGGACAGGCACAGGTCACTCTATTTTCCCATCAGGAAGAAGAATTAAGCACAAGCTCAGCCTGCCCCCCAGAACCAGAAGAGGGCCTGAAGCAATCCTGCGCTTTTGCGGCCAGCTCCCAAAAAAGCGAGATGAAAAATGGAGCTCAGGGGCACTGCAATTCACAAACCTGCAGAGTTTTAAATGATACCTCTCGTCCACAAATATATTAAGGGAAGGCAACGAAGAGGCTTTGAAAGCAAGGCAGAATTGCAGGAAACAGATTTCAGGAGGTAGATTCGAATCGCCTTGAAAGCACATGAAAAGCGGCAAAACGTGGACAATGATGCCCTTGGCCAAAAAGGGCGTATGCGTTTTTTCCTGAATATATTCAGGAAAAAACGCATACGCCCTTTTTGGCCAACCAAGCAACCTGGAAAGGCCAATCAGCGCTCCAAAGAAGTCTCGCTTCCCAGCGGGCAAAAGGGCCATGCGGAAAAAAGTGTCCAAACCAGAAGTGCAGGACCGGCCATGGAGAAATGGGAGCCTTGCTACGCTGATGGGTGGGATGTAAATTGCCAACAGCCACTCTGGAGAAGTGTACGGTGTCTTCTGAAACATCTAAAAAACACAGCTTGGAGAGCATAGGGCACTTCCACTCATGGGCGTATAAATTGGGAAAACTAAAAATCAGCAAGACACAGGCACCCCAAAGTTTAGGGCTGCTCTGTTGACAAGAACCCCCACTTCATTACACCTTAAATATCCTAGGAAAGAGAAAAATGGATAAAGAAGTTGTGGTCCTCATGTACAATGGAATATCACTCAGCCATGAAATCCACGTCATAAGGCTAGTAGCAGCACGATGAGTGGATTTAGGTACGACGATTCTAAGTGAAATAAGTCACACAGAAAAAGACACTTATCATAAGATATCACTTCTAGAGGGAATGTAAAAACCGCTAAACTTGAACTGAATTGCAAAACAGAACAGAGTCAGACGTTTAGAAAACACACTATGGCTGCTGAACGGGAAAGGTGAGGTGGGGTGATGCATAAAACAAGGGTTTCAAATTAGCTCAGATACCGTGCCATAAACCCAATATGTAAGAGACAAGACCTATTCCTTTTTCAGTGAACTGGACTCAACACCCCCTATTCACCGCACAAGAATATATCTGACTAGTAAGAATGTTCAAACCTATGTATTGATATCTCTCTGTAAGTGAGTCAAGGGGGTGTAAAGCGGCATAAACACAGCCGTGAAAAGCAGCTAAACCCCATTATAAAAATAAATTACTTTTCAAAACCCGTGAAACAAAGACAGTGAAAGAGAGTGAAATTCTTACAAAATTCGTTCAGGGGCTGTGATGCAACCTGGATTGACCATATCTAGACCCACAGCTGATTGAGACATAAGGGTGGACACTCTTGGGGCTGAGAGGTTCGGTGAGGTTGGGTGAGCCAACGCAGACCCTTTCAAGTAATACTGCATGGTACCCATCCCATGGGTCCCAAATCTCCAGGTTCAAGGGCATCTTCCTACGTCGAAAACAGGCATGAGAAACCCAGAAGATGGTACACCGTGTGATCGGGAAAGGTTTCTAAAACGCACCTCATTTCTCATCTCCTTTGCTCGGGTTCGCCATTCCAGCCGATTTACTAGCCATCTCCCTCCTTGGAGAATCAGCACCTTTAACCTCCTGTTCCGTACAGGTTGCAATTTGTCCTGAGGATGAACGGGAAGAGGGGGAACCAATGAGAGACTAGCTCTAGGTGTTGGGACAGGCACAGGTCACTCTATTTTCCCATCAGGAGGAAGAATTAAGCAGAAGCTCAGCCTGCCCCCCAGAACCAGAAGAGGGCCTGAAGCAATCCTGCGCTTTTGCGGCCAGCTCCCAAAAAAGCGAGATGAAAAATGGAGCTCAGGGGCACTGCAATTCACAAACCTGCAGAGTTTTAAATGATACCTCTCGTCCACAAATATATTAAGGGAAGGCAACGAAGAGGCTTTGAAAGCAAGGCAGAATTGCAGGAAACAGATTTCAGGAGGTAGATTCGAATCGCCTTGAAAGCACATGAAAAGCGGCAAAACGTGGACAATGATGCCCTTGGCCAAAAAGGGCGTATGCGTTTTTTCCTGAATATATTCAGGAAAAAACGCATACGCCCTTTTTGGCCAACCAAGCAACCTGGAAAGGCCAATCAGCGCTCCAAAGAAGTCTCGCTTCCCAGCGGGCAAAAGGGCCATGCGGAAAAAGTGTCCAAACCAGAAGTGCAGGACCGGCCATGGAGAAATGGGAGCCTTGCTACGCTGATGGGTGGGATGTAAATTGCCAACAGCCACTCTGGAGAAGTGTACGGTGTGTTCTGAAACATCTAAAAAACACAGCTTGGAGAGCATAGGGCACTTCCACTCATGGGCGTATAAATTGGGAAAAATAAAAATCAGCAAGACACAGGCACCGCAAAGTTTAGGGCTGCTCTGTTGACAAGAACCCCCACTTCATTACACCTTAAATATCCTAGGAAAGAGAAAAATGGATAAAGAAGTTGTGGTCCTCATGTACAATGGAATATCACTCAGCCATGAAATCCACGTCATAAGGCTAGTAGCAGCACGATGAGTGGATTTAGGTACGACGATTCTAAGTGAAATAAGTCACACAGAAAAAGACACTTATCATAAGATATCACTTCTAGAGGGAATGTAAAAACCGCTACACTTGAACTGAATTGCAAAACAGAACAGAGTCAGACGTTTAGAAAACACACTATGGCTGCTGAACGGGAAAGGTGAGGTGGGGTGATGCATAAAACAAGGGTTTCAAATTAGCTCAGATACCGTGCCATAAACCCAATATGTAAGAGACAAGACCTATTCCTTTTTCAGTGAACTGGACTCAACACCCCCTATTCACCGCACAAGAATATATCTGACTAGTAAGAATCTTCAAACCTATGTATTGATATCTCTCTGTAAGTGAGTCAAGGGGGTGTAAAGCGGCATAAACACAGCCGTGAAAAGCAGCTAAACCCCATTATAAAAATAAATTACTTTTCAAAACCCGTGAAACAAAGACAGTGAAAGAGAGAGAAATTCTTACAAAATTCGTTCAGGGGCTGTGATGCAACCTGGATTGACCATATCTAGACCCACAGCTGATTGAGACATAAGGGTGGACACTCTTGGGGCTGAGAGGTTCGGTGAGGTTGGGTGAGCCAACGCAGACCCTTTCAAGTAATACTGCATGGTACCCATCCCATGGGTCCCAAATCTCCAGGTTCAAGGGCATCTTCCTACGTCGAAAACAGGCATGAGAAACCCAGAAGATGGTACACCGTGTGATCGGGAAAGGTTTCTAAAACGCACCTCATTTCTCATCTCCTTTGCTCGGGTTCGCCATTCCAGCCGATTTACTAGCCATCTCCCTCCTTGGAGAATCAGCACCTTTAACCTCCTGTTCCGTACAGGTTGCAATTTGTCCTGAGGATGAACGGGAAGAGGGGGAACCAATGAGAGACTAGCTCTAGGTGTTGGGACAGGCACAGGTCACTCTATTTTCCCATCAGGAAGAAGAATTAAGCACAAGCTCAGCCTGCCCCCCAGAACCAGAAGAGGGCCTGAAGCAATCCTGCGCTTTTGCAGCCAGCTCCCAAAAAAGCGAGTTGAAAAATGGAGCTCAGGGGCCCTGCAATTCACAAACCTGCAGAGTTTTAAATGATACCTCTCGTCCACAAATATATTAAGGGAAGGCAACGAAGAGGCTTTGAAAGCAAGGCAGAATTGCAGGAAACAGATTTCAGGAGGTAGATTCGAATCGCCTTGAAAGCACATGAAAAGCGGCAAAACGTGGACAATGATGCCCTTGGCCAAAAAGGGCGTATGCGTTTTTTCCTGAATATATTCAGGAAAAAACGCATACGCCCTTTTTGGCCAACCAAGCAACCTGGAAAGGCCAATCAGCGCTCCAAAGAAGTCTCGCTTCCCAGCGGGCAAAAGGGCCATGCGGAAAAAGTGTCCAAACCAGAAGTGCAGGACCGGCCATGGAGAAATGGGAGCCTTGCTACGCTGATGGGTGGGATGTAAATTGCCAACAGCCACTCTGGAGAAGTGTACGGTGTGTTCTGAAACATCTAAAAAACACAGCTTGGAGAGCATAGGGCACTTCCACTCATGGGCGTATAAATTGGGAAAACTAAAAATCAGCAAGACACAGGCACCCCAAAGTTTAGGGCTGCTCTGTTGACAAGAACCCCCACTTCATTACACCTTAAATATCCTAGGAAAGAGAAAAATGGATAAAGAAGTTGTGGTCCTCATGTACAATGGAATATCACTCAGCCATGAAATCCACGTCATAAGGCTAGTAGCAGCACGATGAGTGGATTTAGGTACGACGATTCTAAGTGAAATAAGTCACACAGAAAAAGACACTTATCATAAGATATCACTTATAGAGGGAATGTAAAAACCGCTACACTTGAACTGAATTGCAAAACAGAACAGAGTCAGACGTTTAGAAAACACACTATGGCTGCTGAACGGGAAAGGTGAGGTGGGGTGATGCATAAAACAAGGGTTTCAAATTAGCTCAGATACCGTGCCATAAACCCAATATGTAAGAGACAAGACCTATTCCTTTTTCAGTGAACTGGACTCAACACCCCCTATTCACCGCACAAGAATATATCTGACTAGTAAGAATCTTCAAACCTATGTATTGATATCTCTCTGTAAGTGAGTCAAGGGGGTGTAAAGCGGCATAAACACAGCCGTGAAAAGCAGCTAAACCCCATTATAAAAATAAATTACTTTTCAAAACCCGTGAAACAAAGACAGTGAAAGAGAGAGAAATTCTTACAAAATTCGTTCAGGGGATGTGATGCAACCTGGATTGACCATATCTAGACCCACAGCTGATTGAGACATAAGGGTGGACACTCTTGGGGCTGAGAGGTTCGGTGAGGTTGGGTGAGCCAACGCATACCCTTTCAAGTAATACTGCATGGTACCCATCCCATGGGTCCCAAATCTCCAGGTTCAAGGGCATCTTCCTACGTCGAAAACAGGCATGAGAAACCCAGAAGATGGTACACCGTGTGATCGGGAAAGGTTTCTAAAACGCACCTCATTTCTCATCTCCTTTGCTCGGGTTCGCCATTCCAGCCGATTTACTAGCCATCTCCCTCCTTGGAGAATCAGCACCTTTCACCTCCTGTTCCGTACAGGTTGCAATTTGTCCTGAGGATGAACGGGAAGAGGGGGAACCAATGAGAGACTAGCTCTAGGTGTTGGGACAGGCACAGGTCACTCTATTTTCCCATCAGGAAGAAGAATTAAGCACAAGCTCAGCCTGCCCCCCAGAACCAGAAGAGGGCCTGAAGCAATCCTGCGCTTTTGCGGCCAGCTCCCAAAAAAGCGAGATGAAAAATGGAGCTCAGGGGCACTGCAATTCACAAACCTGCAGAGTTTTAAATGATACCTCTCGTCCACAAATATATTAAGGGAAGGCAACGAAGAGGCTTTGAAAGCAAGGCAGAATTGCAGGAAACAGATTTCAGGAGGTAGATTCGAATCGCCTTGAAAGCACATGAAAAGCGGCAAAACGTGGACAATGATGCCCTTGGCCAAAAAGGGCGTATGCGTTTTTTCCTGAATATATTCAGGAAAAAACGCATACGCCCTTTTTGGCCAACCAAGCAACCTGGAAAGGCAAATCAGCGCTCCAAAGAAGTCTCGCTTCCCAGCGGGCAAAAGGGCCATGCGGAAAAAAGTGTCCAAACCAGAAGTGCAGGACCGGCCATGGAGAAATGGGAGCCTTGCTACGCTGATGGGTGGGATGTAAATTGCCAACAGCCACTCTGGAGAAGTGTACGGTGTCTTCTGAAACATCTAAAAAACACAGCTTGGAGAGCATAGGGCACTTCCACTCATGGGCGTATAAATTGGGAAAACTAAAAATCAGCAAGACACAGGCACCCCAAAGTTTAGGGCTGCTCTGTTGACAAGAACCCCCACTTCATTACACCTTAAATATCCTAGGAAAGAGAAAAATGGATAAAGAAGTTGTGGTCCTCATGTACAATGGAATATCACTCAGCCATGAAATCCACGTCATAAGGCTAGTAGCAGCACGATGAGTGGATTTAGGTACGACGATTCTAAGTGAAATAAGTCACACAGAAAAAGACACTTATCATAAGATATCACTTCTAGAGGGAATGTAAAAACCGCTAAACTTGAACTGAATTGCAAAACAGAACAGAGTCAGACGTTTAGAAAACACACTATGGCTGCTGAACGGGAAAGGTGAGGTGGGGTGATGCATAAAACAAGGGTTTCAAATTAGCTCAGATACCGTGCCATAAACCCAATATGTAAGAGACAAGACCTATTCCTTTTTCAGTGAACTGGACTCAACACCCCCTATTCACCGCACAAGAATATATCTGACTAGTAAGAATGTTCAAACCTATGTATTGATATCTCTCTGTAAGTGAGTCAAGGGGGTGTAAAGCGGCATAAACACAGCCGTGAAAAGCAGCTAAACCCCATTATAAAAATAAATTACTTTTCAAAACCCGTGAAACAAAGACAGTGAAAGAGAGTGAAATTCTTACAAAATTCGTTCAGGGGCTGTGATGCAACCTGGATTGACCATATCTAGACCCACAGCTGATTGAGACATAAGGGTGGACACTCTTGGGGCTGAGAGGTTCGGTGAGGTTGGGTGAGCCAACGCAGACCCTTTCAAGTAATACTGCATGGTACCCATCCCATGGGTCCCAAATCTCCAGGTTCAAGGGCATCTTCCTACGTCGAAAACAGGCATGAGAAACCCAGAAGATGGTACACCGTGTGATCGGGAAAGGTTTCTAAAACGCACCTCATTTCTCATCTCCTTTGCTCGGGTTCGCCATTCCAGCCGATTTACTAGCCATCTCCCTCCTTGGAGAATCAGCACCTTTAACCTCCTGTTCCGTACAGGTTGCAATTTGTCCTGAGGATGAACGGGAAGAGGGGGAACCAATGAGAGACTAGCTCTAGGTGTTGGGACAGGCACAGGTCACTCTATTTTCCCATCAGGAGGAAGAATTAAGCAGAAGCTCAGCCTGCCCCCCAGAACCAGAAGAGGGCCTGAAGCAATCCTGCGCTTTTGCGGCCAGCTCCCAAAAAAGCGAGATGAAAAATGGAGCTCAGGGGCACTGCAATTCACAAACCTGCAGAGTTTTAAATGATACCTCTCGTCCACAAATATATTAAGGGAAGGCAACGAAGAGGCTTTGAAAGCAAGGCAGAATTGCAGGAAACAGATTTCAGGAGGTAGATTCGAATCGCCTTGAAAGCACATGAAAAGCGGCAAAACGTGGACAATGATGCCCTTGGCCAAAAAGGGCGTATGCGTTTTTTCCTGAATATATTCAGGAAAAAACGCATACGCCCTTTTTGGCCAACCAAGCAACCTGGAAAGGCCAATCAGCGCTCCAAAGAAGTCTCGCTTCCCAGCGGGCAAAAGGGCCATGCGGAAAAAGTGTCCAAACCAGAAGTGCAGGACCGGCCATGGAGAAATGGGAGCCTTGCTACGCTGATGGGTGGGATGTAAATTGCCAACAGCCACTCTGGAGAAGTGTACGGTGTGTTCTGAAACATCTAAAAAACACAGCTTGGAGAGCATAGGGCACTTCCACTCATGGGCGTATAAATTGGGAAAAATAAAAATCAGCAAGACACAGGCACCGCAAAGTTTAGGGCTGCTCTGTTGACAAGAACCCCCACTTCATTACACCTTAAATATCCTAGGAAAGAGAAAAATGGATAAAGAAGTTGTGGTCCTCATGTACAATGGAATATCACTCAGCCATGAAATCCACGTCATAAGGCTAGTAGCAGCACGATGAGTGGATTTAGGTACGACGATTCTAAGTGAAATAAGTCACACAGAAAAAGACACTTATCATAAGATATCACTTCTAGAGGGAATGTAAAAACCGCTACACTTGAACTGAATTGCAAAACAGAACAGAGTCAGACGTTTAGAAAACACACTATGGCTGCTGAACGGGAAAGGTGAGGTGGGGTGATGCATAAAACAAGGGTTTCAAATTAGCTCAGATACCGTGCCATAAACCCAATATGTAAGAGACAAGACCTATTCCTTTTTCAGTGAACTGGACTCAACACCCCCTATTCACCGCACAAGAATATATCTGACTAGTAAGAATCTTCAAACCTATGTATTGATATCTCTCTGTAAGTGAGTCAAGGGGGTGTAAAGCGGCATAAACACAGCCGTGAAAAGCAGCTAAACCCCATTATAAAAATAAATTACTTTTCAAAACCCGTGAAACAAAGACAGTGAAAGAGAGTGAAATTCTTACAAAATTCGTTCAGGGGCTGTGATGCAACCTGGATTGACCATATCTAGACCCACAGCTGATTGAGACATAAGGGTGGACACTCTTGGGGCTGAGAGGTTCGGTGAGGTTGGGTGAGCCAACGCAGACCCTTTCAAGTAATACTGCATGGTACCCATCCCATGGGTCCCAAATCTCCAGGTTCAAGGGCATCTTCCTACGTCGAAAACAGGCATGAGAAACCCAGAAGATGGTACACCGTGTGATCGGGAAAGGTTTCTAAAACGCACCTCATTTCTCATCTCCTTTGCTCGGGTTCGCCATTCCAGCCGATTTACTAGCCATCTCCCTCCTTGGAGAATCAGCACCTTTAACCTCCTGTTCCGTACAGGTTGCAATTTGTCCTGAGGATGAACGGGAAGAGGGGGAACCAATGAGAGACTAGCTCTAGGTGTTGGGACAGGCACAGGTCACTCTATTTTCCCATCAGGAGGAAGAATTAAGCAGAAGCTCAGCCTGCCCCCCAGAACCAGAAGAGGGCCTGAAGCAATCCTGCGCTTTTGCGGCCAGCTCCCAAAAAAGCGAGTTGAAAAATGGAGCTCAGGGTCACTGCAATTCACAAACCTGCAGTTTTAAATGATACCTCTCGTCCACAAATATATTAAGGGAAGGCAACGAAGAGGCTTTGAAAGCAAGGCAGAATTGCAGGAAAGAGATTTCAGGAGGTAGATTCAAATCGCCTTGAAAGCACATGAAAAGCGGCCAAACGTGGACAATGATGCCCTTGGCCAAAAAGGGCGTATGCGTTTTTTCTTGAATATATTCAGGAAAAAACGCATACGCCCTTTTTGGCCAACCAAGCAACCTGGAAAGGCAAATCAGCGCTCCAAAGAAGTCTCGCTCCCCAGCGGGCAAAAGGGCCATGCGGAAAAAGGTGTCCAAACCAGAAATGCAGGACGGGCCATGGAGAAATGGGAGCCTTGCTACGCTGATGGGTGGGATGTAAATTGCCAACAGCCACTCTGGAGACGTGTACGGTGTGTTCTGAAACATCTAAAAAACACAGCTTGGAGAGCATAGGGCACTTCCACTCATGGGCGTATAAATTGGGAAAACTAAAAATCAGCAAGACACAGGCACCCCAAAGTTTAGGGCTGCTCTGTTGACAAGAACCCCCACTTCATTACACCTTAAATATCCTAGGAAAGAGAAAAATGGATAAAGAAGTTGTGGTCCTCATGTACAATGGAATATCACTCAGCCATGAAATCAACGTCATAAGGCTAGTAGCAGCACGATGACTGGATTTAGGTACGACGATTCTAAGTGAAATAAGTCACACAGAAAAAGACACTTATCATAAGATATCACTTATAGAGGGAATGTAAAAACCGCTACACTTGAACTGAATTGCAAAACAGAACAGAGTCACACGTTTAGAAAACACACTATGGCTGCTGAACGGGAAAGGTGAGGTGGGGTGATGCATAAAACAAGGGTTTCAAATTAGCTCAGATACCGTTCCACAAACCCAATATGTAAGAGACAAGACCTATTCCTTTTTCAGTGAACTGGACTCAACACCCCCTATTCACCGCACAAGAATATATCTGACTAGTAAGAATCTTCAAACCTATGTATTGATATCTCTCTGTAAGTGAGTCAAGGGGGTGTAAAGCGGCATAAACACAGCCGTGAAAAGCAGCTAAACCCCATTATAAAAATAAATTACTTTTCAAAACCAGTGAAACAAAGACAGTGAAAGAGAGAGAAATTCTTACAAAATTCGTTCAGGGGCTGTGATGCAACCTGGATTGACCATATCTAGACCCACAGCTGATTGAGACATAAGGGTGGACACTCTTGGGGCTGAGAGGTTCGGTGAGGTTGGGGGAGCCAACGCAGACCCTTTCAAGTAATACTGCATGGTACCCATCCCATGGGTCCCAAATCTCCAGGTTCAAGGGCATCTTCCTACATCGAAAACATGCATGAGAAACCCAGAAGATGGTACACCGTGTGATCGGGAAAGGTTTCTAAAACACACCTCATTTCTCATCTCCTTGGCTCGGGTTCGCCATTCCAGCCGATTTACTAGCCATCTCCCTCCTTGGAGAATCAGCACCTTTAACCTCCTGTTCCGTACAGGTTGCAATTTGTCCTGAGGATGAACGGGAAGAGGGGGAACCAAGGAGAGACTAGCTCTAGGTGTTGGGACAGGCACAGGTCACTCTATTTTCCCATCAGGAAGAAGAATTAAGCACAAGCTCAGCCTGCCCCCCAGAACCAGAAGAGGGCCTGAAGCAATCCTGCGCTTTTGCGGCCAGCTCCCAAAAAAGCGAGTTGGAAAATGGAGCTCAGGGGCACTGCAATTCACAAACCTGCAGTTTTAAATGATACCTCTCGTCCACAAATATATTAAGGGAAGGCAACGAAGAGGCTTTGAAAGCAAGGCAGAATTGCAGGAAAGAGATTTCAGGAGGTAGATTCGAATCGCCTTGAAAGCACATGAAAAGCGGCCAAACGTGGACAATGATGCCCTTGGCCAAAAAGGGCGTATGCGTTTTTTCCTGAATATATTCAGGAAAAAACGCATACGCCCTTTTTGGCCAACCAAGCAACCTGGAAAGGCCAATCAGCGCTCCAAAGAAGTCTCGCTTCCCAGCGGGCAAAAGGGCCATGCGGAAAAAGGTGTCCAAACCAGAAATGCAGGACCGGCCATGGAGAAATGGGAGCCTTGCTACGCTGATGGGTGGGATGTAAATTGCCAACAGCCCCTCTGGAGACGTGTACGGTGTGTTCTGAAACATCTAAAAAACACAGCTTGGAGAGCATAGGGCATTTCCACTCATGGGCGTATAAATTGGGAAAACTAAAAATCAGCAAGACACAGGCACCCCAAAGTTTAGGGCTGCTCTGTTGACAAGAACCCCCACTTCATTACACCTTAAATATCCTAGGAAAGAGAAAAATGGATAAAGAAGTTGTGGTCCTCATGTACAATGGAATATCACTCAGCCATGAAATCAACGTTATAAGGCTAGTAGCAGCACGATGAGTGGATTTAGGTACGACGATTCTAAGTGAAATAAGTCACACAGAAAAAGACACTTATCATAAGATATCACTTCTAGAGGGAATGTAAAAACCGCTACACTTGAACTGAATTGCAAAACAGAACAGAGTCACACGTTTAGAAAACACACTATGGCTGCTGAACGGGAAAGGTGAGGTGGGGTGATGCATAAAACAAGGGTTTCAAATTAGCTCAGATACCGTACCACAAACCCAATATGTAACAGAAAATACCTATTCCTTTTTCAGTGAACTGGACTCAACACCCCCTATTCACTGCACAAGAATATATCTGACTAGTAAGAATCTTCAAACCTATGTATTGATATCTCTCTGTAAGTGAGTCAAGGGGGTGTAAAGCGGCATAAACACAGCCGTGAAAAGCAGCTAAACCCCATTATAAAAATAAATTACTTTTCAAAACCAGTGAAACAAAGACAGTGAAAGAGAGAGAAATTCTTACAAAATTCGTTCAGGGGCTGTGATGCAACCTGGATTGACCATATCTAGACCCACAGCTGATTGAGACATAAGGGTGGACACTCTTGGGGCTGAGAGGTTCGGTGAGGTTGGGGGAGCCAACGCAGACCCTTTCAAGTAATACTGCATGGTACCCATCCCATGGGTCCCAAATCTCCAGGTTCAAGGGCATCTTCCTACATCGAAAACATGCATGAGAAACCCAGAAGATGGTACACCGTGTGATCGGGAAAGGTTTCTAAAACGCACCTCATTTCTCATCTCCTTGGCTCGGGTTCGCCATTCCAGCCGATTTACTAGCCATCTCCCTCCTTGGAGAATCAGCACCTTTAACCTCCTGTTCCGTACAGGTTGCAATTTGTCCTGAGGATGAACGGGAAGAGGGGGAACCAAGGAGAGACTAGCTCTAGGTGTTGGGACAGGCACAGGTCACTCTATTTTCCCATCAGGAAGAAGAATTAAGCACAAGCTCAGCCTGCCCCCCAGAACCAGAAGAGGGCCTGAAGCAATCCTGCGCTTTTGCGGCCAGCTCCCAAAAAAGCGAGTTGGAAAATGGAGCTCAGGGGCACTGCAATTCACAAACCTGCAGTTTTAAATGATACCTCTCGTCCACAAATATATTAAGGGAAGGCAACGAAGAGGCTTTGAAAGCAAGGCAGAATTGCAGGAAAGAGATTTCAGGAGGTAGATTCGAATCGCCTTGAAAGCACATGAAAAGCGGCCAAACGTGGACAATGATGCCCTTGGCCAAAAAGGGCGTATGCGTTTTTTCCTGAATATATTCAGGAAAAAACGCATACGCCCTTTTTGGCCAACCAAGCAACCTGGAAAGGCCAATCAGCGCTCCAAAGAAGTCTCGCTTCCCAGCGGGCAAAAGGGCCATGCGGAAAAAGGTGTCCAAACCAGAAATGCAGGACCGGCCATGGAGAAATGGGAGCCTTGCTACGCTGATGGGTGGGATGTAAATTGCCAACAGCCCCTCTGGAGACGTGTACGGTGTGTTCTGAAACATCTAAAAAACACAGCTTGGAGAGCATAGGGCATTTCCACTCATGGGCGTATAAATTGGGAAAACTAAAAATCAGCAAGACACAGGCACCCCAAAGTTTAGGGCTGCTCTGTTGACAAGAACCCCCACTTCATTACACCTTAAATATCCTAGGAAAGAGAAAAATGGATAAAGAAGTTGTGGTCCTCATGTACAATGGAATATCACTCAGCCATGAAATCAACGTTATAAGGCTAGTAGCAGCACGATGAGTGGATTTAGGTACGACGATTCTAAGTGAAATAAGTCACACAGAAAAAGACACTTATCATAAGATATCACTTCTAGAGGGAATGTAAAAACCGCTACACTTGAACTGAATTGCAAAACAGAACAGAGTCACACGTTTAGAAAACACACTATGGCTGCTGAACGGGAAAGGTGAGGTGGGGTGATGCATAAAACAAGGGTTTCAAATTAGCTCAGATACCGTACCACAAACCCAATATGTAACAGAAAATACCTATTCCTTTTTCAGTGAACTGGACTCAACACCCCCTATTCACTGCACAAGAATATATCTGACTAGTAAGAATCTTCAAACCTATGTATTGATATCTCTCTGTAAGTGAGTCAAGGGGGTGTAAAGCGGCATAAACACAGCCGTGAAAAGCAGCTAAACCCCATTATAAAAATAAATTACTTTTCAAAACCAGTGAAACAAAGACAGTGAAAGAGAGAGAAATTCTTACAAAATTCGTTCAGGGGCTGTGATGCAACCTGGATTGACCATATCTAGACCCACAGCTGATTGAGACATAAGGGTGGACACTCTTGGGGCTGAGAGGTTCGGTGAGGTTGGGGGAGCCAACGCAGACCCTTTCAAGTAATACTGCATGGTACCCATCCCATGGGTCCCAAATCTCCAGGTTCAAGGGCATCTTCCTACATCGAAAACATGCATGAGAAACCCAGAAGATGGTACACCGTGTGATCGGGAAAGGTTTCTAAAACGCACCTCATTTCTCATCTCCTTGGCTCGGGTTCGCCATTCCAGCCGATTTACTAGCCATCTCCCTCCTTGGAGAATCAGCACCTTTAACCTCCTGTTCCGTACAGGTTGCAATTTGTCCTGAGGATGAACGGGAAGAGGGGGAACCAATGAGAGACTAGCTCTAGGTGTTGGGACAGGCACAGGTCACTCTATTTTCCCATCAGGAAGAAGAATTAAGCACAAGCTCAGCCTGCCCCCCAGAACCAGAAGAGGGCCTGAAGCAATCCTGCGCTTTTGCGGCCAGCTCCCAAAAAAGCGAGTTGGAAAATGGAGCTCAGGGCACTGCAATTCACAAACCTGCAGAGTTTTAAATGATACCTCTCGTCCACAAATATATTAAGGGAAGGCAACGAAGAGGCTTTGAAAGCAAGGCAGAATTGCAGGAAAGAGATTTCAGGAGGTAGATTCGAATCGCCTTGAAAGCACATGAAAAGCGGCCAAACGTGGACAATGATGCCCTTGGCCAAAAAGGGCGTATGCGTTTTTTCTTGAATATATTCAGGAAAAAACGCATACGCCCTTTTTGGCCAACCAAGCAACCTGGAAAGGCCAATCAGCGCTCCAAAGAAGTCTCGCTCCCCAGCGGGCAAAAGGGCCATGCGGAAAAAGGTGTCCAAACCAGAAATGCAGGACTGGCCATGGAGAAATGGGAGCCTTGCTACGCTGATGGGTGGGATGTAAATTGCCAACAGCCACTCTGGAGACGTGTACGGTGTGTTCTGAAACATCTAAAAAACACAGCTTGGAGAGCATAGGGCACTTCCACTCATGGGCGTATAAATTGGGAAAACTAAAAATCAGCAAGACACAGGCACCCCAAAGTTTAGGGCTGCTCTGTTGACAAGAACCCCCACTTCATTACACCTTAAATATCCTAGGAAAGAGAAAAATGGATAAAGAAGTTGTGGTCCTCATGTACAATGGAATATCACTCAGCCATGAAATCAACGTCATAAGGCTAGTAGCAGCACGATGACTGGATTTAGGTACGACGATTCTAAGTGAAACAAGTCACACAGAAAAAGACACTTATCATAAGATATCACTTATAGAGGGAATGTAAAAACCGCTACACTTGAACTGAATTGCAAAACAGAACAGAGTCACACGTTTAGAAAACACACTATGGCTGCTGAACGGGAAAGGTGAGCTGGGGTGATGCATAAAACAAGGGTTTCAAATTAGCTCAGATACCGTTCCACAAACCCAATATGTAAGAGACAAGACCTATTCCTTTTTCAGTGAACTGGACTCAACACCCCCTATTCACCGCACAAGAATATATCTGACTAGTAAGAATCTTCAAACCTATGTATTGATATCTCTCTGTAAGTGAGTCAAGGGGGTGTAAAGCGGCATAAACACAGCCGTGAAAAGCAGCTAAACCCCATTATAAAAATAAATTACTTTTCAAAACCAGTGAAATAAAGACAGTGAAAGAGAGAGAAATTCTTACAAAATTCGTTCAGGGGCTGTGATGCAACCTGGATTGACCATATCTAGACCCACAGCTGATTGAGACATAAGGGTGGACACTCTTGGGGCTGAGAGGTTCGGTGAGGTTGGGGGAGCCAACGCAGACCCTTTCAAGTAATACTGCATGGTACCCATCCCATGGGTCGCAAATCTCCAGGTTCAAGGGCATCTTCCTACATCGAAAACATGCATGAGAAACCCAGAAGATGGTACACCGTGTGATCGGGAAAGGTTTCTAAAACGCACCTCATTTCTCATCTCCTTGGCTCGGGTTCGCCATTCCAGCCGATTTACTAGCCATCTCCCTCCTTGGAGAATCAGCACCTTTAACCTCCTGTTCCGTACAGGTTGCAATTTGTCCTGAGGATGAACGGGAAGAGGGGGAACCAAGGAGAGACTAGCTCTAGGTGTTGGGACAGGCACAGGTCAGTCTATTTTCCCATCAGGAAGAAGAATTAAGCACAAGCTCAGCCTGCCCCCCAGAACCAGAAGAGGGCCTGAAGCAATCCTGCGCTTTTGCGGCCAGCTCCCAAAAAAGCGAGTTGAAAAATGGAGCTCAGGGGCACTGCAATTCACAAACCTGCAGAGTTTTAAATGATACCTCTCGTCCACAAATATATTAAGGGAAGGCAACGAAGAGGCTTTGAAAGCAAGGCAGAATTGCAGGAAACAGATTTCAGGAGGTAGATTCGAATCGCCTTGAAAGCACCTGAAAAGCGGCAAAACGTGGACAATGATGCCCTTGGCCAAAAAGGGCGTATGCGTTTTTTCCTGAATATATTCAGGAAAAAACGCATACGCCCTTTTTGGCCAACCAAGCAACCTGGAAAGGCCAATCAGCGCTCCAAAGAAGTCTCGCTTCCCAGCGGGCAAAAGGGCCATGCGGAAAAAGGTGTCCAAACCAGAAATGCAGGACCGGCCATGGAGAAATGGGAGCCTTGCTACGCTGATGGGTGGGATGTAAATTGCCAACAGCCCCTCTGGAGACGTGTACGGTGTGTTCTGAAACATCTAAAAAACACAGCTTGGAGAGCATAGGGCACTTCCACTCATGGGCGTATAAATTGGGAAAACTAAAAATCAGCAAGACACAGGCACCCCAAAGTTTAGGGCTGCTCTGTTGACAAGAACCCCCACTTCATTACACCTTAAATATCCTAGGAAAGAGAAAAATGGATAAAGAAGTTGTGGTCCTCATGTACAATGGAATATCACTCAGCCATGAAATCAACGTCATAAGGCTAGTAGCAGCACGATGAGTGGATTTAGGTACGACGATTCTAAGTGAAATAAGTCACACAGAAAAAGACACTTATCATAAGATATCACTTAGAGAGGGAATGTAAAAACCGCTACACTTGACCTGAATTGCAAAACAGAACAGAGTCACACGTTTAGAAAACACACTATGGCTGCTGAACGGGAAAGGTGAGGTGGGGTGATGCATAAAACAAGGGTTTCAAATTAGCTCAGATACCGTACCACAAACCCAATATGTAACAGAAAATACCTATTCCTTTTTCAGTGAACTGGACTCAACACCCCCTATTCACTGCACAAGAATATATCTGACTAGTAAGAATCTTCAAACCTATGTATTGATATCTCTCTGTAAGTGAGTCAAGGGGGTGTAAAGCGGCATAAACACAGCCGTGAAAAGCAGCTAAACCCCATTATAAAAATAAATTACTTTTCAAAACCAGTGAAACAAAGACAGTGAAAGAGAGAGAAATTCTTACAAAATTCGTTCAGGGGCTGTGATGCAACCTGGATTGACCATATCTAGACCCACAGCTGATTGAGACATAAGGGTGGACACTCTTGGGGCTGAGAGGTTCGGTGAGGTTGGGGGAGCCAACGCAGACCCTTTCAAGTAATACTGCATGGTACCCATCCCATGGGTCCCAAATCTCCAGGTTCAAGGGCATCTTCCTACATCGAAAACATGCATGAGAAACCCAGAAGATGGTACACCGTGTGATCGGGAAAGGTTTCTAAAACGCACCTCATTTCTCATCTCCTTGGCTCGGGTTCGCCATTCCAGCCGATTTACTAGCCATCTCCCTCCTTGGAGAATCAGCACCTTTAACCTCCTGTTCCGTACAGGTTGCAATTTGTCCTGAGGATGAACGGGAAGAGGGGGAACCAATGAGAGACTAGCTCTAGGTGTTGGGACAGGCACAGGTCACTCTATTTTCCCATCAGGAAGAAGAATTAAGCACAAGCTCAGCCTGCCCCCCAGAACCAGAAGAGGGCCTGAAGCAATCCTGCGCTTTTGCGGCCAGCTCCCAAAAAAGCGAGTTGGAAAATGGAGCTCAGGGCACTGCAATTCACAAACCTGCAGAGTTTTAAATGATACCTCTCGTCCACAAATATATTAAGGGAAGGCAACGAAGAGGCTTTGAAAGCAAGGCAGAATTGCAGGAAAGAGATTTCAGGAGGTAGATTCGAATCGCCTTGAAAGCACATGAAAAGCGGCCAAACGTGGACAATGATGCCCTTGGCCAAAAAGGGCGTATGCGTTTTTTCTTGAATATATTCAGGAAAAAACGCATATGCCCTTTTTGGCCAACCAAGCAACCTGGAAAGGCCAATCAGCGCTCCAAAGAAGTCTCGCTCCCCAGCGGGCAAAAGGGCCATGCGGAAAAAGGTGTCCAAACCAGAAATGCAGGACCGGCCATGGAGAAATGGGAGCCTTGCTACGCTGATGGGTGGGATGTAAATTGCCAACAGCCACTCTGGAGACGTGTACGGTGTGTTCTGAAACATCTAAAAAACACAGCTTGGAGAGCATAGGGCACTTCCACTCATGGGCGTATAAATTGGGAAAACTAAAAATCAGCAAGACACAGGCACCCCAAAGTTTAGGGCTGCTCTGTTGACAAGAACCCCCACTTCATTACACCTTAAATATCCTAGGAAAGAGAAAAATGGATAAAGAAGTTGTGGTCCTCATGTACAATGGAATATCACTCAGCCATGAAATCAACGTCATAAGGCTAGTAGCAGCACGATGACTGGATTTAGGTACGACGATTCTAAGTGAAATAAGTCACACAGAAAAAGACACTTATCATAAGATATCACTTATAGAGGGAATGTAAAAACCGCTACACTTGAACTGAATTGCAAAACAGAACAGAGTCACACGTTTAGAAAACACACTATGGCTGCTGAACGGGAAAGGTGAGCTGGGGTGATGCATAAAACAAGGGTTTCAAATTAGCTCAGATACCGTTCCACAAACCCAATATGTAAGAGACAAGACCTATTCCTTTTTCAGTGAACTGGACTCAACACCCCCTATTCACCGCACAAGAATATATCTGACTAGTAAGAATCTTCAAACCTATGTATTGATATCTCTCTGTAAGTGAGTCAAGGGGGTGTAAAGCGGCATAAACACAGCCGTGAAAAGCAGCTAAACCCCATTATAAAAATAAATTACTTTTCAAAACCAGTGAAATAAAGACAGTGAAAGAGAGAGAAATTCTTACAAAATTCGTTCAGGGGCTGTGATGCAACCTGGATTGACCATATCTAGACCCACAGCTGATTGAGACATAAGGGTGGACACTCTTGGGGCTGAGAGGTTCGGTGAGGTTGGGGGAGCCAACGCAGACCCTTTCAAGTAATACTGCATGGTACCCATCCCATGGGTCCCAAATCTCCAGGTTCAAGGGCATCTTCCTACATCGAAAACATGCATGAGAAACCCAGAAGATGGTACACCGTGTGATCGGGAAAGGTTTCTAAAACGCACCTCATTTCTCATCTCCTTGGCTCGGGTTCGCCATTCCAGCCGATTTACTAGCCATCTCCCTCCTTGGAGAATCAGCACCTTTAACCTCCTGTTCCGTACAGGTTGCAATTTGTCCTGAGGATGAACGGGAAGAGGGGGAACCAAGGAGAGACTAGCTCTAGGTGTTGGGACAGGCACAGGTCAGTCTATTTTCCCATCAGGAAGAAGAATTAAGCACAAGCTCAGCCTGCCCCCCAGAACCAGAAGAGGGCCTGAAGCAATCCTGCGCTTTTGCGGCCAGCTCCCAAAAAAGCGAGTTGAAAAATGGAGCTCAGGGGCACTGCAATTCACAAACCTGCAGAGTTTTAAATGATACCTCTCGTCCACAAATATATTAAGGGAAGGCAACGAAGAGGCTTTGAAAGCAAGGCAGAATTGCAGGAAACAGATTTCAGGAGGTAGATTCGAATCGCCTTGAAAGCACCTGAAAAGCGGCAAAACGTGGACAATGATGCCCTTGGCCAAAAAGGGCGTATGCGTTTTTTCCTGAATATATTCAGGAAAAAACGCATACGCCCTTTTTGGCCAACCAAGCAACCTGGAAAGGCCAATCAGCGCTCCAAAGAAGTCTCGCTTCCCAGCGGGCAAAAGGGCCATGCGGAAAAAGGTGTCCAAACCAGAAATGCAGGACCGGCCATGGAGAAATGGGAGCCTTGCTACGCTGATGGGTGGGATGTAAATTGCCAACAGCCACTCTGGAGAAGTGTACGGTGTGTTCTGAAACATCTAAAAAACACAGCTTGGAGAGCATAGGGCACTTCCACTCATGGGCGTATAAATTGGGAAAACTAAAAATCAGCAAGACACAGGCACCCCAAAGTTTAGGGCTGCTCTGTTGACAAGAACCCCCACTTCATTACACCTTAAATATCCTAGGAAAGAGAAAAATGGATAAAGAAGTTGTGGTCCTCATGTACAATGGAATATCACTCAGCCATGAAATCAACGTCATAAGGCTAGTAGCAGCACGATGAGTGGATTTAGGTACGACGATTCTAAGTGAAATAAGTCACACAGAAAAAGACACTTATCATAAGATATCACTTAGAGAGGGAATGTAAAAACCGCTACACTTGACCTGAATTGCAAAACAGAACAGAGTCACACGTTTAGAAAACACACTATGGCTGCTGAACGGGAAAGGTGAGGTGGGGTGATGCATAAAACAAGGGTTTCAAATTAGCTCAGATACCGTACCACAAACCCAATATGTAACAGAAAATACCTATTCCTTTTTCAGTGAACTGGACTCAACACCCCCTATTCACTGCACAAGAATATATCTGACTAGTAAGAATCTTCAAACCTATGTATTGATATCTCTCTGTAAGTGAGTCAAGGGGGTGTAAAGCGGCATAAACACAGCACGTGAAAAGCAGCTAAACCCCATTATAAAAATAAATTACTTTTCAAAACCAGTGAAACAAAGACAGTGAAAGAGAGAGAAATTCTTACAAAATTCGTTCAGGGGCTGTGATGCAACCTGGATTGACCATATCTAGACCCACAGCTGATTGAGACATAAGGGTGGACACTCTTGGGGCTGAGAGGTTCGGTGAGGTTGGGGGAGCCAACGCAGACCCTTTCAAGTAATACTGCATGGTACCCATCCCATGGGTCCCAAATCTCCAGGTTCAAGGGCATCTTCCTACATCGAAAACATGCATGAGAAACCCAGAAGATGGTACACCGTGTGATCGGGAAAGGTTTCTAAAACGCACCTCATTTCTCATCTCCTTGGCTCGGGTTCGCCATTCCAGCCGATTTACTAGCCATCTCCCTCCTTGGAGAATCAGCACCTTTAACCTCCTGTTCCGTACAGGTTGCAATTTGTCCTGAGGATGAACGGGAAGAGGGGGAACCAATGAGAGACTAGCTCTAGGTGTTGGGACAGGCACAGGTCACTCTATTTTCCCATCAGGAAGAAGAATTAAGCACAAGCTCAGCCTGCCCCCCAGAACCAGAAGAGGGCCTGAAGCAATCCTGCGCTTTTGCGGCCAGCTCCCAAAAAAGCGAGTTGGAAAATGGAGCTCAGGGCACTGCAATTCACAAACCTGCAGAGTTTTAAATGATACCTCTCGTCCACAAATATATTAAGGGAAGGCAACGAAGAGGCTTTGAAAGCAAGGCAGAATTGCAGGAAAGAATTCAGGAGGTAGATTCGAATCGCCTTGAAAGCACATGAAAAGCGGCCAAACGTGGACAATGATGCCCTTGGCCAAAAAGGGCGTATGCGTTTTTTCTTGAATATATTCAGGAAAAAACGCATACGCCCTTTTTGGCCAACCAAGCAACCTGGAAAGGCCAATCAGCGCTCCAAAGAAGTCTCGCTCCCCAGCGGGCAAAAGGGCCATGCGGAAAAAGGTGTCCAAACCAGAAATGCAGGACCGGCCATGGAGAAATGGGAGCCTTGCTACGCTGATGGGTGGGATGTAAATTGCCAACAGCCACTCTGGAGACGTGTACGGTGTGTTCTGAAACATCTAAAAAACACAGCTTGGAGAGCATAGGGCACTTCCACTCATGGGCGTATAAATTGGGAAAACTAAAAATCAGCAAGACACAGGCACCCCAAAGTTTAGGGCTGCTCTGTTGACAAGAACCCCCACTTCATTACACCTTAAATATCCTAGGAAAGAGAAAAAATGGATAAAGAAGTTGTGGTCCTCATGTACAATGGAATATCACTCAGCCATGAAATCAACGTCATAAGGCTAGTAGCAGCACGATGACTGGATTTAGGTACGACGATTCTAAGTGAAATAAGTCACACAGAAAAAGACACTTATCATAAGATATCACTTATAGAGGGAATGTAAAAACCGCTACACTTGAACTGAATTGCAAAACAGAACAGAGTCACACGTTTAGAAAACACACTATGGCTGCTGAACGGGAAAGGTGAGCTGGGGTGATGCATAAAACAAGGGTTTCAAATTAGCTCAGATACCGTTCCACAAACCCAATATGTAAGAGACAAGACCTATTCCTTTTTCAGTGAACTGGACTCAACACCCCCTATTCACCGCACAAGAATATATCTGACTAGTAAGAATCTTCAAACCTATGTATTGATATCTCTCTGTAAGTGAGTCAAGGGGGTGTAAAGCGGCATAAACACAGCCGTGAAAAGCAGCTAAACCCCATTATAAAAATAAATTACTTTTCAAAACCAGTGAAATAAAGACAGTGAAAGAGAGAGAAATTCTTACAAAATTCGTTCAGGGGCTGTGATGCAACCTGGATTGACCATATCTAGACCCACAGCTGATTGAGACATAAGGGTGGACACTCTTGGGGCTGAGAGGTTCGGTGAGGTTGGGGGAGCCAACGCAGACCCTTTCAAGTAATACTGCATGGTACCCATCCCATGGGTCCCAAATCTCCAGGTTCAAGGGCATCTTCCTACATCGAAAACATGCATGAGAAACCCAGAAGATGGTACACCGTGTGATCGGGAAAGGTTTCTAAAACGCACCTCATTTCTCATCTCCTTGGCTCGGGTTCGCCATTCCAGCCGATTTACTAGCCATCTCCCTCCTTGGAGAATCAGCACCTTTAACCTCCTGTTCCGTACAGGTTGCAATTTGTCCTGAGGATGAACGGGAAGAGGGGGAACCAAGGAGAGACTAGCTCTAGGTGTTGGGACAGGCACAGGTCAGTCTATTTTCCCATCAGGAAGAAGAATTAAGCACAAGCTCAGCCTGCCCCCCAGAACCAGAAGAGGGCCTGAAGCAATCCTGCGCTTTTGCGGCCAGCTCCCAAAAAAGCGAGTTGAAAAATGGAGCTCAGGGGCACTGCAATTCACAAACCTGCAGAGTTTTAAATGATACCTCTCGTCCACAAATATATTAAGGGAAGGCAACGAAGAGGCTTTGAAAGCAAGGCAGAATTGCAGGAAACAGATTTCAGGAGGTAGATTCGAATCGCCTTGAAAGCACCTGAAAAGCGGCAAAACGTGGACAATGATGCCCTTGGCCAAAAAGGGCGTATGCGTTTTTTCCTGAATATATTCAGGAAAAAACGCATACGCCCTTTTTGGCCAACCAAGCAACCTGGAAAGGCCAATCAGCGCTCCAAAGAAGTCTCGCTTCCCAGCGGGCAAAAGGGCCATGCGGAAAAAGGTGTCCAAACCAGAAATGCAGGACCGGCCATGGAGAAATGGGAGCCTTGCTACGCTGATGGGTGGGATGTAAATTGCCAACAGCCACTCTGGAGAAGTGTACGGTGTGTTCTGAAACATCTAAAAAACACAGCTTGGAGAGCATAGGGCACTTCCACTCATGGGCGTATAAATTGGGAAAACTAAAAATCAGCAAGACACAGGCACCCCAAAGTTTAGGGCTGCTCTGTTGACAAGAACCCCCACTTCATTACACCTTAAATATCCTAGGAAAGAGAAAAATGGATAAAGAAGTTGTGGTCCTCATGTACAATGGAATATCACTCAGCCATGAAATCAACGTCATAAGGCTAGTAGCAGCACGATGAGTGGATTTAGGTACGACGATTCTAAGTGAAATAAGTCACACAGAAAAAGACACTTATCATAAGATATCACTTAGAGAGGGAATGTAAAAACCGCTACACTTGACCTGAATTGCAAAACAGAACAGAGTCACACGTTTAGAAAACACACTATGGCTGCTGAACGGGAAAGGTGAGGTGGGGTGATGCATAAAACAAGGGTTTCAAATTAGCTCAGATACCGTTCCACAAACCCAATATGTAACAGAAAATACCTATTCCTTTTTCAGTGAACTGGACTCAACACCCCCTATTCACTGCACAAGAATATATCTGACTAGTAAGAATCTTCAAACCTATGTATTGATATCTCTCTGTAAGTGAGTCAAGGGGGTGTAAAGCGGCATAAACACAGCCGTGAAAAGCAGCTAAACCCCATTATAAAAATAAATTACTTTTCAAAACAAGTGAAACAAAGACAGTGAAAGAGAGAGAAATTCTTACAAAATTCGTTCAGGGGCTGTGATGCAACCTGGATTGACCATATCTAGACCCACAGCTGATTGAGACATAAGGGTGGACACTCTTGGGGCTGAGAGGTTCGGTGAGGTTGGGGGAGCCAACGCAGACCCTTTCAAGTAATACTGCATGGTACCCATCCCATGGGTCCCAAATCTCCAGGTTCAAGGGCATCTTCCTACATCGAAAACATGCATGAGAAACCCAGAAGATGGTACACCGTGTGATCGGGAAAGGTTTCTAAAACGCACCTCATTTCTCATCTCCTTGGCTCGGGTTCGCCATTCCAGCCGATTTACTAGCCATCTCCCTCCTTGGAGAATCAGCACCTTTAACCTCCTGTTCCGTACAGGTTGCAATTTGTCCTGAGGATGAACGGGAAGAGGGGGAACCAAGGAGAGACTAGCTCTAGGTGTTGGGACAGGCACAGGTCAGTCTATTTTCCCATCAGGAAGAAGAATTAAGCACAAGCTCAGCCTGCCCCCCAGAACCAGAAGAGGGCCTGAAGCAATCCTGCGCTTTTGCGGCCAGCTCCCAAAAAAGCGAGTTGGAAAATGGAGCTCAGGGCACTGCAATTCACAAACCTGCAGAGTTTTAAATGATACCTCTCGTCCACAAATATATTAAGGGAAGGCAACGAAGAGGCTTTGAAAGCAAGGCAGAATTGCAGGAAAGAGATTTCAGGAGGTAGATTCAAATCGCCTTGAAAGCACATGAAAAGCGGCCAAACGTGGACAATGATGCCCTTGGCCAAAAAGGGCGTATGCGTTTTTTCTTGAATATATTCAGGAAAAAACGCATACGCCCTTTTTGGCCAACCAAGCAACCTGGAAAGGCCAATCAGCGCTCCAAAGAAGTCTCGCTCCCCAGCGGGCAAAAGGGCCATGCGGAAAAAGGTGTCCAAACCAGAAATGCAGGACCGGCCATGGAGAAATGGGAGCCTTGCTACGCTGATGGGTGGGATGTAAATTGCCAACAGACACTCTGGAGACGTGTACGGTGTGTTCTGAAACATCTAAAAAACACAGCTTGGAGAGCATAGGGCACTTCCACTCATGGGCGTATAAATTGGGAAAACTAAAAATCAGCAAGACACAGGCACCCCAAAGTTTAGGGCTGCTCTGTTGACAAGAACCCCCACTTCATTACACCTTAAATATCCTAGGAAAGAGAAAAATGGATAAAGAAGTTTTGGTCCTCATGTACAATGGAATATCACTCAGCCATGAAATCAACGTCATAAGGCTAGTAGCAGCACGATGACTGGATTTAGGTACGACGATTCTAAGTGAAATAAGTCACACAGAAAAAGACACTTATCATAAGATATCACTTATAGAGGGAATGTAAAAACCGCTACACTTGAACTGAATTGCAAAACAGAACAGAGTCACACGTTTAGAAAACACACTATGGCTGCTGAACGGGAAAGGTGAGCTGGGGTGATGCATAAAACAAGGGTTTCAAATTAGCTCAGATACCGTTCCACAAACCCAATATGTAAGAGACAAGACCTATTCCTTTTTCAGTGAACTGGACTCAACACCCCCTATTCACCGCACAAGAATATATCTGACTAGTAAGAATCTTCAAACCTATGTATTGATATCTCTCTGTAAGTGAGTCAAGGGGGTGTAAAGCGGCATAAACACAGCCGTGAAAAGCAGCTAAACCCCATTATAAAAATAAATTACTTTTCAAAACCAGTGAAATAAAGACAGTGAAAGAGAGAGAAATTCTTACAAAATTCGTTCAGGGGCTGTGATGCAACCTGGATTGACCATATCTAGACCCACAGCTGATTGAGACATAAGGGTGGACACTCTTGGGGCTGAGAGGTTCGGTGAGGTTGGGGGAGCCAACGCAGACCCTTTCAAGTAATACTGCATGGTACCCATCCCATGGGTCCCAAATCTCCAGGTTCAAGGGCATCTTCCTACATCGAAAACATGCATGAGAAACCCAGAAGATGGTACACCGTGTGATCGGGAAAGGTTTCTAAAACGCACCTCATTTCTCATCTCCTTGGCTCGGGTTCGCCATTCCAGCCGATTTACTAGCCATCTCCCTCCTTGGAGAATCAGCACCTTTAACCTCCTGTTCCGTACAGGTTGCAATTTGTCCTGAGGATGAACGGGAAGAGGGGGAACCAAGGAGAGACTAGCTCTAGGTGTTGGGACAGGCACAGGTCAGTCTATTTTCCCATCAGGAAGAAGAATTAAGCACAAGCTCAGCCTGCCCCCCAGAACCAGAAGAGGGCCTGAAGCAATCCTGCGCTTTTGCGGCCAGCTCCCAAAAAAGCGAGTTGAAAAATGGAGCTCAGGGGCACTGCAATTCACAAACCTGCAGAGTTTTAAATGATACCTCTCGTCCACAAATATATTAAGGGAAGGCAACGAAGAGGCTTTGAAAGCAAGGCAGAATTGCAGGAAACAGATTTCAGGAGGTAGATTCGAATCGCCTTGAAAGCACCTGAAAAGCGGCAAAACGTGGACAATGATGCCCTTGGCCAAAAAGGGCGTATGCGTTTTTTCCTGAATATATTCAGGAAAAAACGCATACGCCCTTTTTGGCCAACCAAGCAACCTGGAAAGGCCAATCAGCGCTCCAAAGAAGTCTCGCTTCCCAGCGGGCAAAAGGGCCATGCGGAAAAAGGTGTCCAAACCAGAAATGCAGGACCGGCCATGGAGAAATGGGAGCCTTGCTACGCTGATGGGTGGGATGTAAATTGCCAACAGCCACTCTGGAGAAGTGTACGGTGTGTTCTGAAACATCTAAAAAACATAGCTTGGAGAGCATAGGGCACTTCCACTCATGGGCGTATAAATTGGGAAAACTAAAAATCAGCAAGACACAGGCACCCCAAAGTTTAGGGCTGCTCTGTTGACAAGAACCCCCACTTCATTACACCTTAAATATCCTAGGAAAGAGAAAAATGGATAAAGAAGTTGTGGTCCTCATGTACAATGGAATATCACTCAGCCATGAAATCAACGTCATAAGGCTAGTAGCAGCACGATGAGTGGATTTAGGTACGATGATTCTAAGTGAAATAAGTCACACAGAAAAAGACACTTATCATAAGATATCACTTAGAGAGGGAATGTAAAAACCGCTACACTTGAACTGAATTGCAAAACAGAACAGAGTCACACGTTTAGAAAACACACTATGGCTGCTGAACGGGAAAGGTGAGGTGGGGTGATGCATAAAACAAGGGTTTCAAATTAGCTCAGATACCGTTCCACAAACCCAATATGTAAGAGACAAGACCTATTCCTTTTTCAGTGAACTGGACTCAACACCCCCTATTCACCGCACAAGAATATATCTGACTAGTAAGAATCTTCAAACCTATGTATTGATATCTCTCTGTAAGTGAGTCAAGGGGGTGTAAAGCGGCATAAACACAGCCGTGAAAAGCAGCTAAACCCCATTATAAAAATAAATTACTTTTCAAAACCAGTGAAATAAAGACAGTGAAAGAGAGAGAAATTCTTACAAAATTCGTTCAGGGGCTGTGATGCAACCTGGATTGACCATATCTAGACCCACAGCTGATTGAGACATAAGGGTGGACACTCTTGGGGCTGAGAGGTTCGGTGAGGTTGGGGGAGCCAACGCAGACCCTTTCAAGTAATACTGCATGGTACCCATCCCATGGGTCCCAAATCTCCAGGTTCAAGGGCATCTTCCTACATCGAAAACATGCATGAGAAACCCAGAAGATGGTACACCGTGTGATCGGGAAAGGTTTCTAAAACGCACCTCATTTCTCATCTCCTTGGCTCGGGTTCGCCATTCCAGCCGATTTACTAGCCATCTCCCTCCTTGGAGAATCAGCACCTTTAACCTCCTGTTCCGTACAGGTTGCAATTTGTCCTGAGGATGAACGGGAAGAGGGGGAACCAATGAGAGACTAGCTCTAGGTGTTGGGACAGGCACAGGTCACTCTATTTTCCCATCAGGAAGAAGAATTAAGCACAAGCTCAGCCTGCCCCCCAGAACCAGAAGAGGGCCTGAAGCAATCCTGCGCTTTTGCGGCCAGCTCCCAAAAAAGCGAGTTGGAAAATGGAGCTCAGGGGCACTGCAATTCACAAACCTGCAGAGTTTTAAATGATACCTCTCGTCCACAAATATATTAAGGGAAGGCAACGAAGAGGCTTTGAAAGCAAGGCAGAATTGCAGGAAACAGATTTCAGGAGGTAGATTCGAATCGCCTTGAAAGCACCTGAAAAGCGGCAAAACGTGGACAATGATGCCCTTGGCCAAAAAGGGCGTATGCGTTTTTTCCTGAATATATTCAGGAAAAAACGCATACGCCCTTTTTGGCCAACCAAGCAACCTGGAAAGGCCAATCAGCGCTCCAAAGAAGTCTCGCTTCCCAGCGGGCAAAAGGGCCATGCGGAAAAAGGTGTCCAAACCAGAAATGCAGGACCGGCCATGGAGAAATGGGAGCCTTGCTACGCTGATGGGTGGGATGTAAATTGCCAACAGCCCCTCTGGAGACGTGTACGGTGTGTTCTGAAACATCTAAAAAACACAGCTTGGAGAGCATAGGGCACTTCCACTCATGGGCGTATAAATTGGGAAAACTAAAAATCAGCAAGACACAGGCACCCCAAAGTTTAGGGCTGCTCTGTTGACAAGAACCCCCACTTCATTACACCTTAAATATCCTAGGAAAGAGAAAAATGGATAAAGAAGTTGTGGTCCTCATGTACAATGGAATATCACTCAGCCATGAAATCAACGTCATAAGGCTAGTAGCAGCACGATGAGTGGATTTAGGTACGACGATTCTAAGTGAAATAAGTCACACAGAAAAAGACACTTATCATAAGATATCACTTAGAGAGGGAATGTAAAAACCGCTACACTTGAACTGAATTGCAAAACAGAACAGAGTCACACGTTTAGAAAACACACTATGGCTGCTGAACGGGAAAGGTGAGGTGGGGTGATGCATAAAACAAGGGTTTCAAATTAGCTCAGATACCGTACCAGAAACCCAATATGTAACAGAAAATACCTATTCCTTTTTCAGTGAACTGGACTCAACACCCCCTATTCACTGCACAAGAATATATCTGACTAGTAAGAATCTTCAAACCTATGTATTGATATCTCTCTGTAAGTGAGTCAAGGGGGTGTAAAGCGGCATAAACACAGCCGTGAAAAGCAGCTAAACCCCATTATAAAAATAAATTACTTTTCAAAACCAGTGAAACAAAGACAGTGAAAGAGAGAGAAATTCTTACAAAATTCGTTCAGGGGCTGTGATGCAACCTGGATTGACCATATCTAGACGCACAGCTGATTGAGACATAAGGGTGGACACTCTTGGGGCTGAGAGGTTCGGTGAGGTTGGGGGAGCCAACGCAGACCCTTTCAAGTAATACTGCATGGTACCCATCCCATGGGTCCCAAATCTCCAGGTTCAAGGGCATCTTCCTACATCGAAAACATGCATGAGAAACCCAGAAGATGGTACACCGTGTGATCGGGAAAGGTTTCTAAAACGCACCTCATTTCTCATCTCCTTGGCTCGGGTTCGCCATTCCAGCCGATTTACTAGCCATCTCCCTTCTTGCAGAATCAGCACCTTTAACCTCCTGTTCCGTACAGGTTGCAATTTGTCCTGAGGATGAACGGGAAGAGGGGGAACCAATGAGAGACTAGCTCTAGGTGTTGGGACAGGCACAGGTCACTCTATTTTCCCATCAGGAAGAAGAATTAAGCACAAGCTCAGCCTGCCCCCCAGAACCAGAAGAGGGCCTGAAGCAATCCTGCGCTTTTGCGGCCAGCTCCCAAAAAAGCGAGTTGGAAAATGGAGCTCAGGTGCACTGCAATTCACAAACCTGCAGAGTTTTAAATGATACCTCTCGTCCACAAATATATTAAGGGAAGGCAACGAAGAGGCTTTGAAAGCAAGGCAGAATTGCAGGAAAGAGATTTCAAGAGGTAGATTCGAATCGCCTTGAAAGCACATGAAAAGCGGCCAAACGTGGACAATGATGCCCTTGGCCATAAAGGGCGTATGCGTTTTTTCCTGAATATATTCAGGAAAAAACGCATACGCCCATTTTGGCCAACCAAGCAACCTGGAAAGGCAAATCAGCGCTCCAAAGAAGTCTCGCTGCCCAGCGGGCAAAAGGGCCTTGCGGAAAAAGGTGTCCAAACCAGAAATGCAGGACCGGCCATGGAGAAATGGGAGCCTTGCTACGCTGATGGGTGGGATGTAAATTGCCAACAGACACTCTGGAGACGTGTACGGTGTGTTCTGAAACATCTAAAACACACAGCTTGGAGAGCATAGGGCACTTCCACTCATGGGCGTATAAATTGGGAAAACTAAAAATCAGCAAGACACAGGCACCCCAAAGTTTAGGGCTGCTCTGTTGACAAGAACCCCCACTTCATTACACCTTAAATATCCTAGGAAAGAGAAAAATGGATAAAGAAGTTGCGGTCCTCATGTACAATGGAATATCACTCAGCCATGAAATCAACGTCATAAGGCTAGTAGCAGCACGATGAGTGGATTTAGGTACGACGATTCTAAGTGAAATAAGTCACACAGAAAAAGACACATATCATAAGATATCACTTATAGAGGGAATGTAAAAACCGCTACACTTGAACTGAATTGCAAAACAGAACAGAGTCACACGTTTAGAAAACACACTATGGCTGCTGAACGGGAAAGGTGAGGAGGGGTGATGCATAAAACAAGGGTTTCAAATTAGCTCAGATACCGTTCCATAAACCCAATATGTAAGAGACAAGACCTATTCCTTTTTCAGTGAACTGGACTCAACACCCCCTATTCACCGCACAAGAATATATCTGACTAGTAAGAATCTTCAAACCTATGTATTGATATCTCTCTGTAAGTGAGTCAAGGGGGTGTAAAGCGGCATAAACACAGCCGTGAAAAGCAGCTAAACCCCATTATAAAAATAAATTACTTTTCAACACCAGTGAAACAAAGACAGTGAAAGAGAGAGAAATTCTTACAAAATTCGTTCAGGGGCTGTGATGCAACCTGGATTGACCATATCTAGACCCACAGCTGATTGAGACATAAGGGTGGACACTCTTGGGGCTGAGAGGTTCGGTGAGGTTGGGGGAGCCAACGCAGACCCTTTCAAGTAATACTGCATGGTACCCATCCCATGGGTCCCAAATCTCCAGGTTCAAGGGCATCTTCCTACATCGAAAACATGCATGAGAAACCCAGAAGATGGTACACCGTGTGATCGGGAAAGGTTTCTACAACGCACCTCATTTCTCATCTCCTTGGCTCGGGTTCGCCATTCCAGCCGATTTACTAGCCATCTCCCTCCTTGGAGAATCAGCACCTTTAACCTCCTGTTCCGTACAGGTTGCAATTTGTCCTGAGGATGAACGGGAAGAGGGGGATCCAATGAGAGACTAGCTCTAGGTGTTGGGACAGGCACAGGTCACTCTATTTTCCCATCAGGAAGAAGAATTAAGCACAAGCTCAGCCTGCCCCCCAGAACCAGAAGAGGGCCTGAAGCAATCCTGCGCTTTTGCGGCCAGCTCCCAAAAAAGCGAGTTGGAAAATGGAGCTCAGGGGCACTGCAATTCACAAACCTGCAGAGTTTTAAATGATACCTCTCGTCCACAAATATATTAAGGGAAGGCAACGAAGAGGCTTTGAAAGCAAGGCAGAATTGCAGCAAAGAGATTTCAGGAGGTAGATTCGAATCGCCTTGAAAGCACATGAAAAGCGGCCAAACGTGGACAATGATGCCCTTGGCCAAAAAGGGCGTATGCGTTTTTTCCTGAATATATTCAGGAAAAAACGCAAACGCCCTTTTTGGCCAACCAAGCAACCTGGAAAGGCCAATCAGCGCTCCAAAGAAGTCTCGCTTCCCAGCGGGCAAAAGGGCCATGCGGAAAAAGGTGTCCAAACCAGAAATGCAGGACCGGCCATGGAGAAATGGGAGCCTTGCTACGCTGATGGGTGGGATGTAAATTGCCAACAGCCCCTCTGGAGACGTGTACGGTGTGTTCTGAAACATCTAAAAAACACAGCTTGGAGAGCAGAGGGCACTTCCACTCATGGGCGTATAAATTGGGAAAACTAAAAATCAGCAAGACACAGGCACCCCAAAGTTTAGGGCTGCTCTGTTGACAAGAACCCCCACTTCATTACACCTTAAATATCCTAGGAAAGAGAAAAATGGATAAAGAAGTTGTGGTCCTCATGTACAATGGAATATCACTCAGCCATGAAATCAACGTCATAAGGCTAGTAGCAGCACGATGAGTGGATTTAGGTACGACGATTCTAAGTGAAATAAGTCACACAGAAAAAGACACTTATCATAAGATATCACTTAGAGAGGGAATGTAAAAACCGCTACACTTGAACTGAATTGCAAAACAGAACAGAGTCACACGTTTAGAAAACACACTATGGCTGCTGAACGGGAAAGGTGAGGTGGGGTGATGCATAAAACAAGGGTTTCAAATTAGCTCAGATACCGTACCAGAAACCCAATATGTAACAGAAAATACCTATTCCTTTTTCAGTGAACTGGACTCAACACCCCCTATTCACTGCACAAGAATATATCTGACTAGTAAGAATCTTCAAACCTATGTATTGATATCTCTCTGTAAGTGAGTCAAGGGGGTGTAAAGCGGCATAAACACAGCCGTGAAAAGCAGCTAAACCCCATTATAAAAATAAATTACTTTTCAAAACCAGTGAAACAAAGACAGTGAAAGAGAGAGAAATTCTTACAAAATTCGTTCAGGGGCTGTGATGCAACCTGGATTGACCATATCTAGACCCACAGCTGATTGAGACATAAGGGTGGACACTCTTGGGGCTGAGAGGTTCGGTGAGGTTGGGGGAGCCAACGCAGACCCTTTCAAGTAATACTGCATGGTACCCATCCCATGGGTCCCAAATCTCCAGGTTCAAGGGCATCTTCCTACATCGAAAACATGCATGAGAAACCCAGAAGATGGTACACCGTGTGATCGGGAAAGGTTTCTAAAACGCACCTCATTTCTCATCTCCTTGGCTCGGGTTCGCCATTCCAGCCGATTTACTAGCCATCTCCCTCCTTGGAGAATCAGCACCTTTAACCTCCTGTTCCGTACAGGTTGCAATTTGTCCTGAGGATGAACGGGAAGAGGGGGAACCAATGAGAGACTAGCTCTACGTGTTGGGACAGGCACAGGTCACTCTATTTTCCCATCAGGAAGAAGAATTAAGCACAAGCTCAGCCTGCCCCCCAGAACCAGAAGAGGGCCTGAAGCAATCCTGCGCTTTTGCGGCCAGCTCCCAAAAAAGCGAGTTGGAAAATGGAGCTCAGGGGCACTGCAATTCACAAACCTCCAGAGTTTTAAATGATACCTCTCGTCCACAAATATATTAAGGGAAGGAAACGAAGAGGCTTTGAAAGCAAGGCAGAATTGCAGCAAAGAGATTTCAGGAGGTAGATTCGAATCGCCTTGAAAGCACATGAAAAGCGGCCAAACGTGGACAATGATGCCCTTGGCCAAAAAGGGCGTATGCGTTTTTTCCTGAATATATTCAGGAAAAAACGCATACGCCCTTTTTGGCCAACCAAGCAACCTGGAAAGGCCAATCAGCGCTCCAAAGAAGTCTCGCTTCCCAGGGGGCAAAAGGGCCATGCGGAAAAAGGTGTCCAAACCAGAAATGCAGGACCGGCCATGGAGAAATGGGAGCCTTGCTACGCTGATGGGTGGGATGTAAATTGCCAACACCCCCTCTGGAGACGTGTACGGTGTGTTCTGAAACATCTAAAAAACACAGCTTGGAGAGCATAGGGCACTTCCACTCATGGGCGTATAAATTGGGAAAACTAAAAATCAGCAAGACACAGGCACCCCAAAGTTTAGGGCTGCTCTGTTGACAAGAACCCCCACTTCATTACACCTTAAATATCCTAGGAAAGAGAAAAATGGATAAAGAAGTTGTGGTCCTCATGTACAATGGAATATCACTCAGCCATGAAATCAACGTCATAAGGCTAGTAGCAGCACGATGAGTGGATTTAGGTACGACGATTCTAAGTGAAATAAGTCACACAGAAAAAGACACTTATCATAAGATATCACTTAGAGAGGGAATGTAAAAACCGCTACACTTGAACTGAATTGCAAAACAGAACAGAGTCACACGTTTAGAAAACACACTATGGCTGCTGAACGGGAAAGGTGAGGTGGGGTGATGCATAAAACAAGGGTTTCAAATTAGCTCAGATACCGTACCAGAAACCCAATATGTAACAGAAAATACCTATTCCTTTTTCAGTGAACTGGACTCAACACCCCCTATTCACTGCACAAGAATATATCTGACTAGTAAGAATCTTCAAACCTATGTATTGATATCTCTCTGTAAGTGAGTCAAGGGGGTGTAAAGCGGCATAAACACAGCCGTGAAAAGCAGCTAAACCCCATTATAAAAATAAATTACTTTTCAAAACCAGTGAAACAAAGACAGTGAAAGAGAGAGAAATTCTTACAAAATTCGTTCAGGGGCTGTGATGCAACCTGGATTGACCATATCTAGACCCACAGCTGATTGAGACATAAGGGTGGACACTCTTGGGGCTGAGAGGTTCGGTGAGGTTGGGGGAGCCAACGCAGACCCTTTCAAGTAATACTGCATGGTACCCATCCCATGGGTCCCAAATCTCCAGGTTCAAGGGCATCTTCCTACATCGAAAACATGCATGAGAAACCCAGAAGATGGTACACCGTGTGATCGGGAAAGGTTTCTAAAACGCACCTCATTTCTCATCTCCTTGGCTCGGGTTCGCCATTCCAGCCGATTTACTAGCCATCTCCCTTCTTGCAGAATCAGCACCTTTAACCTCCTGTTCCGTACAGGTTGCAATTTGTCCTGAGGATGAACGGGAAGAGGGGGAACCAATGAGAGACTAGCTCTAGGTGTTGGGACAGGCACAGGTCACTCTATTTTCCCATCAGGAAGAAGAATTAAGCACAAGCTCAGCCTGCCCCCCAGAACCAGAAGAGGGCCTGAAGCAATCCTGCGCTTTTGCGGCCAGCTCCCAAAAAAGCGAGTTGGAAAATGGAGCTCAGGTGCACTGCAATTCACAAACCTGCAGAGTTTTAAATGATACCTCTCGTCCACAAATATATTAAGGGAAGGCAACGAAGAGGCTTTGAAAGCAAGGCAGAATTGCAGGAAAGAGATTTCAGGAGGTAGATTCGAATCGCCTTGAAAGCACATGAAAAGCGGCCAAACGTGGACAATGATGCCCTTGGCCATAAAGGGCGTATGCGTTTTTTCCTGAATATATTCAGGAAAAAACGCATACGCCCATTTTGGCCAACCAAGCAACCTGGAAAGGCAAATCAGCGCTCCAAAGAAGTCTCGCTGCCCAGCGGGCAAAAGGGCCTTGCGGAAAAAGGTGTCCAAACCAGAAATGCAGGACCGGCCATGGAGAAATGGGAGCCTTGCTACGCTGATGGGTGGGATGTAAATTGCCAACAGACACTCTGGAGACGTGTACGGTGTGTTCTGAAACATCTAAAAAACACAGCTTGGAGAGCATAGGGCACTTCCACTCATGGGCGTATAAATTGGGAAAACTAAAAATCAGCAAGACACAGGCACCCCAAAGTTTAGGGCTGCTCTGTTGACAAGAACCCCCACTTCATTACACCTTAAATATCCTAGGAAAAAGAAAAATGGATAAAGAAGTTGCGGTCCTCATGTACAATGGAATATCACTCAGCCATGAAATCAACGTCATAAGGCTAGTAGCAGCACGATGAGTGGATTTAGGTACGACGATTCTAAGTGAAATAAGTCACACAGAAAAAGACACATATCATAAGATATCACTTATAGAGGGAATGTAAAAACCGCTACACTTGAACTGAATTGCAAAACAGAACAGAGTCACACGTTTAGAAAACACACTATGGCTGCTGAACGGGAAAGGTGAGGTGGGGTGATGCATAAAACAAGGGTTTCAAATTAGCTCAGATACCGTTCCATAAACCCAATATGTAAGAGACAAGACCTATTCCTTTTTCAGTGAACTGGACTCAACACCCCCTATTCACCGCACAAGAATATATCTTACTAGTAAGAATCTTCAAACCTATGTATTGATATCTCTCTGTAAGTGAGTCAAGGGGGTGTAAAGCGGCATAAACACAGCCGTGAAAAGCAGCTAAACCCCATTATAAAAATAAATTACTTTTCAACACCAGTGAAACAAAGACAGTGAAAGAGAGAGAAATTCTTACAAAATTCGTTCAGGGGCTGTGATGCAACCTGGATTGACCATATCTAGACCCACAGCTGATTGAGACATAAGGGTGGACACTCTTGGGGCTGAGAGGTTCGGTGAGGTTGGGGGAGCCAACGCAGACCCTTTCAAGTAATACTGCATGGTACCCATCCCATGGGTCCCAAATCTCCAGGTTCAAGGGCATCTTCCTACATCGAAAACATGCATGAGAAACCCAGAAGATGGTACACCGTGTGATCGGGAAAGGTTTCTACAACGCACCTCATTTCTCATCTCCTTGGCACGGGTTCGCCATTCCAGCCGATTTACTAGCCATCTCCCTCCTTGGAGAATCATCACCTTTAACCTCCTGTTCCGTACAGGTTGCAATTTGTCCTGAGGATGAACGGGAAGAGGGGGAACCAATGAGAGACTAGCTCTAGGTGTTGGGACAGGCACAGGTCACTCTATTTTCCCATCAGGAAGAAGAATTAAGCACAAGCTCAGCCTGCCCCCCAGAACCAGAAGAGGGCCTGAAGCAATCCTGCGCTTTTGCGGCCAGCTCCCAAAAAAGCGAGTTGGAAAATGGAGCTCAGGGGCACTGCAATTCACAAACCTGCAGAGTTTTAAATGATACCTCTCGTCCACAAATATATTAAGGGAAGGCAACGAAGAGGCTTTGAAAGCAAGGCAGAATTGCAGCAAAGAGATTTCAGGAGGTAGATTCGAATCGCCTTGAAAGCACATGAAAAGCGGCCAAACGTGGACAATGATGCCCTTGGCCAAAAAGGGCGTATGCGTTTTTTCCTGAATATATTCAGGAAAAAACGCATACGCCCTTTTTGGCCAACCAAGCAACCTGGAAAGGCCAATCAGCGCTCCAAAGAAGTCTCGCTTCCCAGCGGGCAAAAGGGCCATGCGGAAAAAGGTGTCCAAACCAGAAATGCAGGACCGGCCATGGAGAAATGGGAGCCTTGCTACGCTGATGGGTGGGATGTAAATTGCCAACAGCCCCTCTGGAGACGTGTACGGTGTGTTCTGAAACATCTAAAAAACACAGCTTGGAGAGCATAGGGCACTTCCACTCATGGGCGTATAAATTGGGAAAACTAAAAATCAGCAAGACACAGGCACCCCAAAGTTTAGGGCTGCTCTGTTGACAAGAACCCCCACTTCATTACACCTTAAATATCCTAGGAAAGAGAAAAATGGATAAAGAAGTTGTGGTCCTCATGTACAATGGAATATCACTCAGCCATGAAATCAACGTCATAAGGCTAGTAGCAGCACGATGAGTGGATTTAGGTACGACGATTCTAAGTGAAATAAGTCACACAGAAAAAGACACATATCATAAGATATCACTTATAGAGGGAATGTAAAAACCGCTACACTTGAACTGAATTGCAAAACAGAACAGAGTCACACGTTTAGAAAACACACTATGGCTGCTGAACGGGAAAGGTGAGGTGGGGTGATGCATAAAACAAGGGTTTCAAATTAGCTCAGATACCGTTCCAGAAACCCAATATGTAAGAGACAAGACCTATTCCTTTTTCAGTGAACTGGACTCAACACCCCCTATTCACCGCACAAGAATATATCTGACTAGTAAGAATCTTCAAACCTATGTATTGATATCTCTCTGTAAGTGAGTCAAGGGGGTGTAAAGCGGCATAAACACAGCCGTGAAAAGCAGCTAAACCCCATTATAAAAATAAATTACTTTTCAACACCAGTGAAACAAAGACAGTGAAAGAGAGAGAAATTCTTACAAAATTCGTTCAGGGGCTGTGATGCAACCTGGATTGACCATATCTAGACCCACAGCTGATTGAGACATAAGGGTGGACACTCTTGGGGCTGAGAGGTTCGGTGAGGTTGGGGGAGCCAACGCAGACCCTTTCAAGTAATACTGCATGGTACCCATCCCATGGGTCCCAAATCTCCAGGTTCAAGGGCATCTTCCTACATCGAAAACATGCATGAGTAACCCAGAAGATGGTACACCGTGTGATCGGGAAAGGTTTCTACAACGCACCTCATTTCTCATCTCCTTGGCTCGGGTTCGCCATTCCAGCCGATTTACTAGCCATCTCCCTCCTTGGAGAATCAGCACCTTTAACCTCCTGTTCCGTACAGGTTGCAATTTGTCCTGAGGATGAACGGGAAGAGGGGGAACCAATGAGAGACTAGCTCTAGGTGTTGGGACAGGCACAGGTCACTCTATTTTCCCATCAGGAAGAAGAATTAAGCACAAGCTCAGCCTGCCCCCCAGAACCAGAAGAGGGCCTGAAGCAATCCTGCGCTTTTGCGGCCAGCTCCCAAAAAAGCGAGTTGGAAAATGGAGCTCAGGGGCACTGCAATTCACAAACCTGCAGAGTTTTAAATGATACCTCTCGTCCACAAATATATTAAGGGAAGGCAACGAAGAGGCTTTGAAAGCAAGGCAGAATTGCAGCAAAGAGATTTCAGGAGGTAGATTCGAATCGCCTTGAAAGCACATGAAAAGCGGCCAAACGTGGACAATGATGCCCTTGGCCAAAAAGGGCGTATGCGTTTTTTCCTGAATATATTCAGGAAAAAACGCATACGCCCTTTTTGGCCAACCAAGCAACCTGGAAAGGCCAATCAGCGCTCCAAAGAAGTCTCGCTTCCCAGCGGGCAAAAGGGCCATGCGGAAAAAGGTGTCCAAACCAGAAATGCAGGACCGGCCATGGAGAAATGGGAGCCTTGCTACGCTGATGGGTGGGATGTAAATTGCCAACAGCCCCTCTGGAGACGTGTACGGTGTGTTCTGAAACATCTAAAAAACACAGCTTGGAGAGCATAGGGCACTTCCACTCATGGGCGTATAAATTGGGAAAACTAAAAATCAGCAAGACACAGGCACCCCAAAGTTTAGGGCTGCTCTGTTGACAAGAACCCCCACTTCATTACACCTTAAATATCCTAGGAAAGAGAAAAATGGATAAAGAAGTTGTGGTCCTCATGTACAATGGAATATCACTCAGCCATGAAATCAACGTCATAAGGCTAGTAGCAGCACGATGAGTGGATTTAGGTACGACGATTCTAAGTGAAATAAGTCACACAGAAAAAGACACTTATCATAAGATATCACTTAGAGAGGGAATGTAAAAACCGCTACACTTGAACTGAATTGCAAAACAGAACAGAGTCACACGTTTAGAAAACACACTATGGCTGCTGAACGGGAAAGGTGAGGTGGGGTGATGCATAAAACAAGGGTTTCAAATTAGCTCAGATACCGTACCAGAAACCCAATATGTAACAGAAAATACCTATTCCTTTTTCAGTGAACTGGACTCAACACCCCCTATTCACTGCACAAGAATATATCTGACTAGTAAGAATCTTCAAACCTATGTATTGATATCTCTCTGTAAGTGAGTCAAGGGTGTGTAAAGCGGCATAAACACAGCCGTGAAAAGCAGCTAAACCCCATTATAAAAATAAATTACTTTTCAAAACCAGTGAAACAAAGACAGTGAAAGAGAGAGAAATTCTTACAAAATTCGTTCAGGGGCTGTGATGCAACCTGGATTGACCATATCTAGACCCACAGCTGATTGAGACATAAGGGTGGACACTCTTGGGGCTGAGAGGTTCGGTGAGGTTGGGGGAGCCAACGCAGACCCTTTCAAGTAATACTGCATGGTACCCATCCCATGGGTCCCAAATCTCCAGGTTCAAGGGCATCTTCCTACATCGAAAACATGCATGAGAAACCCAGAAGATGGTACACCGTGTGATCGGGAAAGGTTTCTAAAACGCACCTCATTTCTCATCTCCTTGGCTCGGGTTCGCCATTCCAGCCGATTTACTAGCCATCTCCCTTCTTGCAGAATCAGCACCTTTAACCTCCTGTTCCGTACAGGTTGCAATTTGTCCTGAGGATGAACGGGAAGAGGGGGAACCAATGAGAGACTAGCTCTAGGTGTTGGGACAGGCACAGGTCACTCTATTTTCCCATCAGGAAGAAGAATTAAGCACAAGCTCAGCCTGCCCCCCAGAACCAGAAGAGGGCCTGAAGCAATCCTGCGCTTTTGCGGCCAGCTCCCAAAAAAGCGAGTTGGAAAATGGAGCTTAGGTGCACTGCAATTCACAAACCTGCAGAGTTTTAAATGATACCTCTCGTCCACAAATATATTAAGGGAAGGCAACGAAGAGGCTTTGAAAGCAAGGCAGAATTGCAGGAAAGAGATTTCAGGAGGTAGATTCGAATCGCCTTGAAAGCACATGAAAAGCGGCCAAACGTGGACAATGATGCCCTTGGCCATAAAGGGCGTATGCGTTTTTTCCTGAATATATTCAGGAAAAAACGCATACGCCCATTTTGGCCAACCAAGCAACCTGGAAAGGCAAATCAGCGCTCCAAAGAAGTCTCGCTGCCCAGCGGGCAAAAGGGCCTTGCGGAAAAAGGTGTCCAAACCAGAAATGCAGGACCGGCCATGGAGAAATGGGAGCCTTGCTACGCTGATGGGTGGGATGTAAATTGCCAACAGACACTCTGGAGACGTGTACGGTGTGTTCTGAAACATCTAAAAAACACAGCTTGGAGAGCATAGGGCACTTCCACTCATGGGCGTATAAATTGGGAAAACTAAAAATCAGCAAGACACAGGCACCCCAAAGTTTAGGGCTGCTCTGTTGACAAGAACCCCCACTTCATTACACCTTAAATATCCTAGGAAAGAGAAAAATGCATAAAGAAGTTGCGGTCCTCATGTACAATGGAATATCACTCAGCCATGAAATCAACGTCATAAGGCTAGTAGCAGCACGATGAGTGGATTTAGGTACGACGATTCTAAGTGAAATAAGTCACACAGAAAAAGACACATATCATAAGATATCACTTATAGAGGGAATGTAAAACCCGCTACACTTGAACTGAATTGCAAAACAGAACAGAGTCACACGTTTAGAAAACACACTATGGCTGCTGAACGGGAAAGGTGAGGTGGGGTGATGCATAAAACAAGGGTTTCAAATTAGCTCAGATACCGTTCCATAAACCCAATATGTAAGAGACAAGACCTATTCCTTTTTCAGTGAACTGGACTCAACACCCCCTATTCACCGCACAAGAATATATCTGACTAGTAAGAATCTTCAAACCTATGTATTGATATCTCTCTGTAAGTGAGTCAAGGGGGTGTAAAGCGGCATAAACACAGCCGTGAAAAGCAGCTAAACCCCATTATAAAAATAAATTACTTTTCAACTCCAGTGAAACAAAGACAGTGAAAGAGAGAGAAATTCTTACAAAATTCGTTCAGGGGCTGTGATGCAACCTGGATTGACCATATCTAGACCCACAGCTGATTGAGACATAAGGGTGGACACTCTTGGGGCTGAGAGGTTCGGTGAGGTTGGGGGAGCCAACGCAGACCCTTTCAAGTAATACTGCATGGTACCCATCCCATGGGTCCCAAATCTCCAGGTTCAAGGGCATCTTCCTACATCGAAAACATGCATGAGAAACCCAGAAGATGGTACACCGTGTGATCGGGAAAGGTTTCTACAACGCACCTCATTTCTCATCTCCTTGGCTCGGGTTCGCCATTCCAGCCGATTTACTAGCCATCTCCCTCCTTGGAGAATCAGCACCTTTAACCTCCTGTTCCGTACAGGTTGCAATTTGTCCTGAGGATGAACGGGAAGAGGGGGATCCAATGAGAGACTAGCTCTAGGTGTTGGGACAGGCACAGGTCACTCTATTTTCCCATCAGGAAGAAGAATTAAGCACAAGCTCAGCCTGCCCCCCAGAACCAGAAGAGGGCCTGAAGCAATCCTGCGCTTTTGCGGCCAGCTCCCAAAAAAGCGAGTTGGAAAATGGAGCTCAGGGGCACTGCAATTCACAAACCTGCAGAGTTTTAAATGATACCTCTCGTCCACAAATATATTAAGGGAAGGCAACGAAGAGGCTTTGAAAGCAAGGCAGAATTGCAGCAAAGAGATTTCAGGAGGTAGATTCGAATCGCCTTGAAAGCACATGAAAAGCGGCCAAACGTGGACAATGATGCCCTTGGCCAAAAAGGGCGTATGCGTTTTTTCGTGAATATATTCAGGAAAAAACGCATACGCCCTTTTTGGCCAGCCAAGCAACCTGGAAAGGCAAATCAACGCTCCAAAGAAGTCTCGCTCCCCAGCGGGCAAAAGGGCCATGCGGAAAAAGGTGTCCAAACCAGAAATGCAGGACCGGCCATGGAGAAATGGGAGCCTTGCTACGCTGATGGGTGGGATGTAAATTGCCAACAGCCACTCTGGAGACGTGTACGGTGTGTTCTGAAACATCTAAAAAACACAGCTTGGAGAGCATAGGGCACTTCCACTCATGGGCGTATAAATTGGGAAAACTAAAAATCAGCAAGACACAGGCACCCCAAAGTTTAGGGCTGCTCTGTTGACAAGAACCCCCACTTCATTACACCTTAAATATCCTAGGAAAGAGAAAAATGGATAAAGAAGTTGTGGTCCTCATGTACAATGGAATATCACTCAGCCATGAAATCAACGTCATAAGGCTAGTAGCAGCACGATGAGTGGATTTAGGTACGACGATTCTAAGTGAAATAAGTCACACAGAAAAAGACACTTATCATAAGATATCACTTAGAGAGGGAATGTAAAAACCGCTACACTTGAACTGAATTGCAAAACAGAACAGAGTCACACGTTTAGAAAACACACTATGGCTGCTGAACGGGAAAGGTGAGCTGGGGTGATGCATAAAACAAGGGTTTCAAATTAGCTCAGATACCGTTCCACAAACCCAATATGTAAGAGACAAGACCTATTCCTTTTTCAGTGAACTGGACTCAACACCCCCTATTCACCGCACAAGAATATATCTGACTAGTAAGAATCTTCAAACCTATGTATTGATATCTCTCTGTAAGTGAGTCAAGGGGGTGTAAAGCGGCATAAACACAGCCTTGAAAAGCAGCTAAACCCCATTATAAAAATAAATTTCTTTTCAAAACCAGTGAAATAAAGACAGTGAAAGAGAGAGAAATTCTTACAAAATTCGTTCAGGGGCTGTGATGCAACCTGGATTGACCATATCTAGACCCACAGCTGATTGAGACATAAGGGTGGACACTCTTGGGGCTGAGAGGTTCGGTGAGGTTGGGGGAGCCAACGCAGACCCTTTCAAGTAATACTGCATGGTACCCATCCCATGGGTCCCAAATCTCCAGGTTCAAGGGCATCTTCCTACATCGAAAACATGCATGAGAAACCCAGAAGATGGTACACCGTGTGATCGGGAAAGGTTTCTAAAACGCACCTCATTTCTCATCTCCTTGGCTCGGGTTCGCCATTCCAGCCGATTTACTAGCCATCTCCCTCCTTGGAGAATCAGCACCTTTAACCTCCTGTTCCGTACAGGTTGCAATTTGTCCTGAGGATGAACGGGAAGAGGGGGAACCAATGAGAGACTAGCTCTAGGTGTTGGGACAGGCACAGGTCACTCTACTTCCCCATCAGGAAGAAGAATTAAGCACAAGCTCAGCCTGCCCCCCAGAACCAGAAGAGGGCCTGAAGCAATCCTGCGCTTTTGCGGCCAGCTCCCAAAAAAGCGAGTTGGAAAATGGAGCTCAGGGGCACTGCAATTCACAAACCTGCAGAGTTTTAAATGATACCTCTCGTCCACAAATATATTAAGGGAAGGCAACGAAGAGGCTTTGAAAGCAAGGCAGAATTGCAGGAAACAGATTTCAGGAGGTAGATTCGAATCGCCTTGAAAGCACATGAAAAGCGGCCAAACGTGGACAATGATGCCCTTGGCCAAAAAGGGCGTATGCGTTTTTTCCTGAATATATTCAGGAAAAAACGCATACGCCCTTTTTGGCCAACCAAGCAACCTGGAAAGGCCAATCAGCGCTCCAAAGAAGTCTCGCTTCCCAGCGGGCAAAAGGGCCATGCGGAAAAGGTGTCCAAACCAGAAATGCAGGACCGGCCATGGAGAAATGGGAGCCTTGCTACGCTGATGGGTGGGATGTAAATTGCCAACAGCCCCTCTGGAGACGTGTACGGTGTGTTCTGAACATCTAAAAAAACACAGCTTGGAGAGCATAGGGCACTTCCACTCATGGGCGTATAATTGGGAAAACTAAAAATCAGCAAGACACAGGCACCCAAAGTTTAGGGCTGCTCTGTTGACAAGAACCCCCACTTCATTACACCTTAAATATCCTAGGAAAGAGAAAAATGGATAAAGAAGTTGTGGTCCTCATGTACAATGGAATATCACTCAGCCATGAAATCAACGTCATAAGGCTAGTAGCAGCACGATGAGTGGATTTAGGTACGACGATTCTAAGTGAAATAAGTCACACAGAAAAAGACACTTATCATAAGATATCACTTAGAGAGGGAATGTAAAAACCGCTACACTTGAACTGAATTGCAAAACAGAACAGAGTCACACGTTAGAAAACACACTATGGCTGCTGAACGGGAAAGGTGAGCTGGGGTGATGCATAAAACAAGGGTTTCAAATTAGCTCAGATACCGTTCCACAACCCAATATGTAAGAGACAAGACCTATTCCTTTTTCAGTGAACTGGACTCAACACCCCCTATTCACCGCACAAGAATATATCTGACTAGTAAGAATCTTCAAACCTATGTATTGATATCTCTCTGTAAGTGAGTCAAGGGGGTGTAAAGCGGCATAAACACAGCCTTGAAAAGCAGCTAAACCCCATTATAAAAATAAATTTCTTTTCAAAACCAGTGAAATAAAGACAGTGAAAGAGAGAGAAATTCTTACAAAATTCGTTCAGGGGCTGTGATGCAACCTGGATTGACCATATCTAGACCCACAGCTGATTGAGACATAAGGGTGGACACTCTTGGGGCTGAGAGGTTCGGTGAGGTTGGGGGAGCCAACGCAGACCCTTTCAAGTAATACTGCATGGTACCCATCCCATGGGTCCCAAATCTCCAGGTTCAAGGGCATCTTCCTACATCGAAAACATGCATGAGAAACCCAGAAGATGGTACACCGTGTGATCGGGAAAGGTTTCTAAAACGCACCTCATTTCTCATCTCCTTGGCTCGGGTTCGCCATTCCAGCCGATTTACTAGCCATCTCCCTCCTTGGAGAATCAGCACCTTTAACCTCCTGTTCCGTACAGGTTGCAATTTGTCCTGAGGATGAAGGGGAAGAAGGGGAACCAATGAGAGACTAGCTCTAGGTGTTGGGACAGGCACAGGTCACTCTATTTCCCCATCAGGAAGAAGAATTAAGCACAAGCTCAGCCTGCCCCCCAGAACCAGAAGAGGGCCTGAAGTAATCCTGCGCTTTTGCGGCCAGCTCCAAAAAAGCGAGTTGGAAAATGGAGCTCAGGGCACTGCAATTCACAAACCTGCAGAGTTTTAAATGATACCTCTCGTCCACAAATATA